>NW_017566851.1:159174-207215 GCF_001661335.1 Babjeviella inositovora NRRL Y-12698 | reverse complement strand
CCCCCCCGTCCAATGAGCACCTCCCCGACTATCAAGTCCACCGAGACTGCAGCCTCTTCTGCGGGCTCCTCCGAATCCAAACCCTCCACCGGGTCGGTGAATGCGCCGTCTTCTGCCACCGGAAGCAAAACCAACGCGTCTGACGGAAAAAGTGGCTCCGTCTCCGGGGCTGCCGCCGCGTCTGGTAACCCGGTGAACCCGGCCTACTACTACCCAAATTACTACTCTGTGCCGCCAGCAGGAGAGGCCAATAGCGCTTCCAACCCCGCCTACGCCGCCTATTACAACAACTATGCCAATTACAACTATCAGAATCCAAGTGCCTCGCGCTCAAACAATTTCTACAACTACGCCGCCGCAGCTGCCGCAGCGGGTGGCTACTACAACAACGGCACGACACCGCAGGCGCTGACGCTGGCGCCGCTGGCACAAGCCAACGGCTTATCTGGCTACTATCAGGGGGGCTCTTCTGCGTCCACTGCCGCTGCGAACCCAGCGGCCCTGGCGTTGATTGACCACTACAGAGAGGCCTATCTGCCGGACCCCTTGAAGGGGGGAAAGCCGCGCGCAAAAAAGGCAAACGGTACCGCCAGTAACCAACACTCGGTACCGCCAAACGCTAAGGGAGACGATAACAAGGGCACCGCTGACCGCCCGTACGCCTGTACCTTTGACGACTGCCCATGGTCCTTTGCCAGACAAAGTGACTTGCGCCGACACATCAAGTCGCATGCCGAGCCTGCGTTCCACTGCCCATACTGGAAGAACGATCCCACTTGCCACCGGAATGGTGGTGCCTTCAACCGATTGGATGTGTTAAAGCGGCACTTGAAGTTGGTGCACTACGTGCAAGACAAGCAGAGAAACAGCCGTGCCGACGAATTCACCAAGAACTTGCCTAAGGACGGCGTTATCGTCAAGACGGGCGGTAGTAACCACATCAACAGCGGTAAGGAAGACCCCGGCTGGTGTAGAGCATGCCAGCGCATGTTCCCTGCCTCAAGAAACTTTGTGGACCACTGCTACGAATGTGCCTCCTCCTTGACTCCTGCCGAATGGAAAGTCAACACCGCCAAGCCGAACTACGTGCTCAAAGTGGAGACGCTTCAGCAGCAGCAACAGCAACAGCAGCAGCAACAGCTCAATGCCGCGCTTGCAGCCGCGGCTGCCGGTCTGTCGCACGACGCCATGGGTCAGGCCCAGGACGCGCTTGCCATTTTGGCCCAAGGGTTGACTGACGACAAGAACTCCAAAAACTTTTATCAGCAGCAGCTCAACCAACCAGCTGGCCACCAGCCGCAGCTGCCGCAACACCTGCCACAGTACAGTAACGGACCATCGGTCACCTTGCCTCCGATCACTGCCTCGAAGCCAGAAATTGACGATGCGTTGGCCTCCATTGACGGCATCAACACCGAAAATGAGAAGAAGAGATCAGCCGAGAACTTGGAGAACGAAACCGTGAAAAAGCAACTTAAGGTCGAATAGACAGCGGCATATAGGATGTTTTGACCTAGAAAGGGGCTACCTCTCTAGCTTTTCCGGAGATTTGGCATATCGCTGTTGCTGGTTCCCGCCGGCACACTACATGATGGTACCTGTCTATGGAAACCCTGTAATTCTAGCGGGTGTGTACGTCGTTTAGTAAAAAAAATGATATTTATTGAAACAAAGCTGAGAGCGTAGTATGGAGAAAAGCAGGCTCTGGCTACACTAGTGCCGCCATTGTTGCCTTGTACGGTGCCTGCTTAGATCTGTTGTGTGTATGGACGAGGAATCTGTGAATTCCAGACCATATCGAGGTCAATGAGTGGAGGCGCATAATCGGCAGGTACCTGGCTTGGCGAGGCTGAGCTTATAGAGGAGTTTGGTGATGTAGATGCGCTAGAAACTGGGGGATTTAAACGTATGGGTGCTTCAGTCGATTCCGAACCGGTGTAATCTCGATCGGCTGGCCCTACCGAAATAGCATGTCTTCCATTTGGGAACGAAAAGGCCGATCTTCGGTGTGCTGATTTCTTTGCGAAAGCACCAAAGTCAGTAGTGTATTCTTGAGGGGTAAAGTTGAATGGAGCCCTTATAGCTTCATAATCTGTATCCCTCCCCTGGGGATGCTGGGGGGAGTTAAGATCGCTCGTATTCATTGTTAGGAGCTTTGAGCTAGCTGCATATCTGTTTCAGATAAAACTGGATTTTCCCGTTCTTATAGTTTTTATTTCAGCTAATTTACTCAAAAAAAGTATCAGCTATAAGTCAGTATAAATTCACCTTTATCGGAGGACGAGATGCCTCTTCTAGCGAAGTTAAGAGTCCAGAATGTGTCTCAGAAAATCATGACGCACAAGATACAGATGAATGGTTTTTGTGCCGATGGTCGACTATAAGCAAGCATGTGTGTAAGTAGTTTGTGATGCAAGACAAAACTCTAACTAATATTTGAACTGGCGAGATTTTAAGATGAATGGGATTCGAACAGAGGGTACCCGGTGCTGCCGCTTGATACATTATTGCTACGCATGCATCGTCGGAGTAGGGTTAGGCTATAAGCCTAAAGTGAGACAGAGCGGACCACAAGTACCGTTGCTTAATCCACTAGAAACGTAAAACCTCAATGGACTTTTCACTGCATTGCCCGTTATAACCTTCCGAAATAACCAGCTGGATATTTGGCGTCCCTTTCCAACAGATGCCAAGCTTCTACTCCGCTAGCGAGTCTGATCGACCACACGTGATGTGCTAACAAAAAATAGATGGAATATGAAGTTTGTCAGACGCATTGCTGCAGTATATGTTTCAATCCGTATAGATTGGAAAGCTTGGGTATTAGTTTGAAAATGAGGGTCTTCATAAATGTTGGGTGCTAGCACTATGGAGACAGAGCTTTTACTGTTCCAATATTAAAATGCCAGAGGTTTCCGATTACCCATAGATGAAAATCCTAATCATATCACGCGGATCACACTACGGCCCATCCGGAAAACAACTATAGTGTCTGAGGACATTCCATAACCGTTTGAATTCATTCTTTTGTTGGGCCAATGCTCAGCACCCCGGGCCTAACATTGGCACCTCGTGTAGCATTAACGATGTCTAGCCCACCGAGAGAAAATTCTACAGAAAATTCTACGGGGCATCTTCATCATACTATTGCTGAATAGAATGGGCACACACCTGCAGGAAATCTATCATACAATCTAAACTCCCTAAAGGCCTCCCGGATGTGGATTGGGCAGCATTCTCGTGCCCTACTGGCTGGAAAAGATGTACTCATCATCACTATCCGACTCATTTTCAATGGAGCCCACCTCCTTCTTCACCTCCTTCTTCGAATTGTGATATGACTTTTGGTTTTTCTCGCTCAACATGTGCACAAACGGCTTCTGCTGTTCGCGGACATTCCAGTTCAACGTACGACTGACGCTATCGATGAATTCAGTGTTGGAGGCCACGATTGTGGGGAATGGGTATAGCGACGCCTTGACCATCACGTAGTCGCCCTTCTTCAACTCGACGCGTGCACGACCATCGAAGGATGCCCACGCGGTAGAGCGCGAGCGGGCAGGTAACTTGACCTTGAGCGTCATGCTATCGGGAAGGAGGATCGGGCGGAAGGACAACGTGTGGGGGCAAATGGGGGTGATGCTGATGGCGGAAACGCCGGGATGGACTAAACTACCTCCCGCAGATAACGAGTAGGCAGTAGAGCCTGTGGGAGTGGCCACAATGACCCCATCCGCCTGGGCCACGGTGAGCAAGTCACCGTTTCCGTAGATTTCAAGCATCGACACAAACGGACTGGGGCCCCTGTCGACCACCAACTCGTTCAAGATTTGGTTTTCGCACATAAACGTGCCGTCAGCCTTGTAGACCCGAGCCGTAAACCGCATCCGAAGCATCGCCTTCACTCCTTTGTCGAATACCCGCTGTAAACTCTCGCGAAACTGCTCAAACTTGAAATTAGTGAGAAAGCCAAGCGAGCCAAGCGAGAAACAGATCACAGGTGGAACAATTCGCTGGAAAAGGGCAGAGATGTAAAGCACGGTGCCATCCCCACCGAGGGAAATCACCAAATCAAACTTCTCGGGGCAGAGGAGCGTGAGCTCTTTGGTCCAGAACTTCAAACGGCCCTCCCCCGCAGGGTAGTCATGGATGATTCCCGCGGCGTCGAAACGCTTCGACTTTTGGAATCCGCGGTCCACGTAAACGTCCAAGTCCAGCTTCTGGCGCAAGAGCCACTCCGCGACTTCGCGCGTCAAGTAGATGAGCAGCTCGTCGTGGTGCTTCGTGACGATGATGATGTTCTTCACGTCAACCTCGATCGTCGCGCGCGACAAGTTCTTTGCGAGCTTGCGCACGCCGTTGGCGGTATGTGCGAGACGCGCGTGCGACTTGACCGAGTTGAGGTATCCGGAACCGAGCTTAGTCAACGTCGCGTCCGGCGCTGCCAAGTCCGGCGTGCGCATGCGCGGTGGTGCGGCCGAAATCGCAATGTTCATCGACAGAGCCATCGGCGATGTGGCATATGACCCAGGAGACGATGGCGTCTCGCAGAACAAGCTGTTGTGGATGATGTAGCCGTCTTTCTTGGTGGTGGGGATCGGCACCCCGGGCGCGTTGAAGCTGAGATGTGACAGCTGCCTTGAATGAGACATTGTTAAACAAGCGTGAGGTATGCGACAGGTGAAGATCGGGTGTGTCGGTAATGCACTAGTGGGTTGACGAATTATAGCAGCCTTGGTATGGGTGGCAAGAAAGCAAGCGGCGTAGGTACGTGGCGTCGATGCAGCAATTCAGCTTGACGGAGCGGACAAAATATAAGCGGTGGTTGTCTTGTAACTCGAGTAGATTCTGCCGGTTGGCGGCGGTAAGAAAAATAGGGGTACGAGGGGGGCTAGAATAAGAGTCAGGGCGTCAATAGTCCGAGGAGCCCGAGACTAAATTTTCGGCTTGCAGCTATTTTTTCAGTGTGGAGCTTATCGGGGCGGGCGTCGCCTTACTAATCGCTTCGGAACCCGGGACCGCAGAGGCTCTCGGGTTTCCGCCGCAAACCTCACAGGAGGATGGTAGGGGTTATGCGTCTTTAAGCCCAATAATATCGCTAGTCCGGATAATACGATCTTACTCGGTTAATATACAACCAGAAATGGATTGTATAATTGATATGGATTAGATATCTATTAAACGTACAGGGTGGGGGCTTATATGGCGATGCACGTGTATTTACCATACGCCTGCTCACTTTTCCGTGGTCATCCACTCTAGGTCCCTCTGGGGGGAGGGAGCAGAGTGCTATCTTATACGTCAGTTCTGACAGGCATATTGCTGTATCGGGTAGTTTCAAGGCTATTTTCCCTTTTGTTCGGATATCTGTCCGATCACGGTGGAAGAGCGGGTATCGGGAGAAAGATCATCGGGAGAAAGGTTGAAGCACAGAGATATTTGCCCAGAGCCTATAAGCGGCCGGTCCATAAGATAGCTTGGAGATCTTTTATGTACTGTTGGGTGTTACTGGTTAGGCAGTCTGTAGTGGGTAATATTAAATATTTACGGCTACAAGCAATAGGGAAAACTACGAATAAAATATCCTTAGGGTAAAGGGACATGTCTAGCCCTTCTCTGGTGCTTTCAGAGTAGCACCCTTTTAACTCTGATTTACATCTCGAGAGATTTTTCGGTTGTCGCGTAGCAGGTATATGCATGGCCAAATAATCTTAGGTGAAGAAGAGCAGCAGCTTCCGTCCTCTTCAAAGCTCCATATTTAATTTCAACCCGGGGTCCCCGAAAGCGCCGAGTGCTACTTCCCCCGGTTTACAATTACTTGTTTTCTCAAGTTTCGGGAGTATTAGTATTCTAGGCGTGGACTGATATCATCCAATAAACACATACTTCTCAGAAAAGTATATACTGCAATTACTAGACATTCTTCTCCAGTTTACCCCTCTTCACGATCTACAGACCACAGCCTCGATGTAACATGAAATAAATTGTACACGTCCACTCTATGGGCAAACATGAAGAGACTGGGAGACGAGACCCTCCGGTTTCCGTTACCGTGAGCTCTTGGTCATTTTGCATGTTATGCTTATTCGGTCACCTCGGTGACCCTGCAAGTCCAGCCACCGGCCTTCTTGTCCAACAATGGCAAGGAGGCACCCAAACACCAGCCGAGCTCGTTGTCGGCGATCTTTTTGGCGGTCTTTAATTCGCGCTCCAACGGAATGTCGTAGCCTGTGTGCAACAAGGAAACCATGAAGGTTAAGTCCAAGCACCACTGTGGCTCGTCCTGTAATTCCTTGATGGCGTCGTGGGTGAAAGAGGACATCTTACTGGCATCACCGGAGCAGATGGTCTCGGTCAAGTCCTGCAAGTCTTTTAAGGTGAAGGAGGAAGGCAAGAACGAGTTGGTGCGGTCGTAGAAGTAGGAGAACACGTACATGTCACTGGTCGCCTGGAAGGTCTTGGTCAACGAAGGCTGGTGCGCACCGTTGAAGGAACACGGCTGGACGGTGCAGGCAGAGTCCTTGTTCAAGATGCTCTCCGCCAACTTGCTACATTGGCTGCCAGCAGCGGTGGCCGGGCCCTGGAAGTTGACCACGTAGACATCCTTGTTAGGCATGGTGACCTTGACATTCTCGGCGGTCACGCCCGGTGGGATGCACGGGTTGTTCAAGGTAACAGCACCCTTGATGGTCTTGATGTCCGCTCCTTGGTCAACCTTGGAGGCAGCAAGTTCGGCATTGGAGGCCAAGTTGTCATTGATAAGCAAACTGTTGATCTTGTCGCGACCTTGCATTAAACCGTACCCCAAGTGGGAGAACTGGTACAAGTTGAAGTCGGTGCCTCCGAAGGAAATGTCAAACTTGTGTTCACCGTCAACCATCTTCTCGTTCACTGGGAATTGCGGCTGGAACACGATCTGGGTAGAGCCACCACCCAAGTCAAACACAGCGGCGGTAGCGGACTTGCCCTTACCCCCGATGTTGCCTAATAAATAATTAGCGGTGATCCAGGCGTAAACCCCTTCGTTGGAACCCTCCATGATGGATATACCGTCACCCTCGACCACCGCGAACGGATAATCGTCCTCCAAGTGCTTGCGCACCGCCGCGAGAATCTTGCTGGACTTGGCATCACCGAGCAATCTGAGACCCGCAGTGGCCTTGACGGCGATTGGAGTACAGCTATGCTTGGAAACTGGAACGGTGTGTAAGGCAATCTCCAACAATGGGTCCAAGGAAGCCGCAGCCCCGGTAGCGTCTGTGTCAAAAGAGGATAAGCCTGGATTCATCATCTTGAACTCCTCACGCAACAACTTTGGTGGGGATACACAAGTGTTGAACTCGTAGACGTGCACGCGCGAACCGGTGGACCCAGCATCAATCATCACAACAAATTCAGATTCGGAACAGGCGTCGGGGTCAGCAGCCTTCTTCGCGTCGGCAACCGGCTTCTTCGCGTCGGTAACCGGCTTCTTGGCGGCTTCGGCCTCAGCAATCGGCTTCTTGATGGCATCCGCAGCCTTTTCGGTATCAACAAACTTAGGGTCGATCACGGCGTCCTCCTTTGGCGGTGGGACCGGGACATTTGGCTCCTTGATATCTGGTTGCTTAGCGGCTGGTGGTGGGGATGGTGGGGGTGGACCGCCCACGTTCTGGAAGGCCTTTGCAGTGGTGGCTTTGGAAATATCCTCGCCGCTGTTGCCAATCTTGGAGAAGAAGAAGATAAATAAGGCAAAAAGAATCACCGTAGCGATCGTGAAACGTGCCTTGCGCGGAGAAAATATCATCTTGTAATACTGATGTAGTCTCTTGGGGTGGAAACCAGGAAGAGAACAAAACGGCTTAGATGTAAACGTTCCATGTCAGGAAAAATGCGCGCGTGGGGACGCGTGTTAATAATTCTGTGCGCGAAAAGTTGTCGCTGTCCTGCACAGGCCAAGGACTTAATCCGAGCCCAGGAGTAGGAGTCGCTAAATATAGTCTCTTGGCAAATCAAATTTTAAGCGGAGCGGAATGCTGGACAGAATATCTACAGTGTCGTTATCGTGGACTTATAGACGGCATCTTGTGGTTCTAGCTTGGTATATGACCCCGTGATAAGTAGGGGGGCTAATTAAGCCTACGCATGCATCTTGTTACCAGTCGGTTAAATCAAGGCCGGCCTTTAGAACTAGAACATAAGCGCTAGAGCGTTGCTTTGTTACGCATGGTATATGTGATCGGACGACAAGGGGGCGCAAATGATACCCTTAGGACTTGGAGAGATTTCCTGAGCTAGTTAGTTTCCCAGGCGAAACCTTAAGTACGTCAACGTGAATAAGGTTTTTACTTGCATGAAGTTGGAAAAAATTTCTGCGCTACAGAACGCTGTATTTTCTGACATGTTCAAGATGTTGAAGAAACGGATAATTAAGCAGCAGGCAGCTACGGTCAAGTTGATAGAAAATTGATTAAAACTATGTATACAGATGGTCGACCTAATCCAGGGAGCAAGACATCGTCAATCTACCAGTCAACAGCTGCAAAACAGCTGTCGATTGGTAGATAACTTGTCAGACAGCCATTTGTACCCACCCAAGCTCGTCACTCCCGAAGAAGCAGACGGGAAAGGGTCAAGATCATCGCTCCTTTCTGGTGAAGGAGCAAGCTCCAGCACACAAACGAAAGGCAAAATATTTGTAGATGACCGGACCGCTAAGGATCACAGACAAGCTAAAACTTTCTCACTCTAGGGTACAAAGGTATCTACCTCATCAACCAAGTTGGATTCAATGGCTCTTTTGAAGAGTCAAAGAGGGACGTAAACTATAGAAATGATCCTATGAAGTACGTCGACAAAGAAAGGAAAATTCTAAACCGTTGGAAAAAGGGCATAGGACGGGGGCTCTTTTATACTGCTCGATGGGTGACAGTGTAGCTAGCACATACTGTATGATTCATCACGTGTATGGTTATAGGGCTGGCATGATCTAAGAACGCCGCTGGCGTGGCAAAGGCTTTTCGCAGTCACAAATTTACAGCGAAAACTAAAAAAAAAATGCGCGTACATGCGGTATCCCTGCCAACCATCCGTGCGCCTATCTAAGCTGTCTGTCCTGCGCGCGAAACTTTCCAAAATCTTCTCCCTCTAGCATGTCCGGCATGTAGGTGCCAGCCAATTTCTCTTTCCCAGCCCCAGTGTCTCTGTTCCGTGTCTTTCACTCAGTCTTGCTTCCTCTCTGAGAATAGGCAAGCACTACCTTTGTTCCAGCACTAGCACTCGGCAAGCCTGCCTGTGAGAAAGTTTTCGCAGTAGGGCAGAGTGAGCCATCGGCGTCTCAATTAGGAGGCAGACCCGGTTGAGGAGACCCAAAAAATACATTGAAAAAAACGGTCCTCTATATTCACACCCCCTAGACCTGTTAACCATAAACATCACTACAAGTAACAATGGCTGAATCACATAGATGTATGTTGTCAACCAAATGAACCCGGAAATGTCGATATTGAGCACAGTTGAAGAAAGCAGTGGCGGATGGGGTGGGACCGAAAATTCACAACCGACTTGACCCAACCAAGCTACCCAAGCCAAGCCAAGCGGATCCCACTGAAACCGTCAGAGATGAAAAGTCCCATTCCAAAACCACTACGAGCTATCAGATATAGCCATATCTGATGGCGTAGGTGCCCAAATGGGCTATTCGAACTCGAAACGTCCAATCACAGTTATGCAAACATCCATTTCCCCTTCACTTCTTCTGCCATTTGCTCAATATAAACATCCGTCTCCTTTCGGAAACCTTTTACTAACACCCCTTCTAGTATACGTTAAGGGTAAGCACATCTCCTACCAACGTTCTAAGAGTGTTAACAACCCAAACGTTTCTTTGATCCAGATCGAAGGTGTCACCAACACTGAAGAAGCTAAGTTCTACTTGGGTAAGAAGATCGCTTACGTCTACAGAGCCTCTAAGGAAATCAGAGGTTCTAAGATCAGAGTCATCTGGGGTAAGGTTTCTAGAACTCACGGTAACTCCGGTGTCATCAGAGCCAACTTCAGAAAGAACTTGCCAGCTAAGACCTTCGGTGCTTCCGTCAGAGTTTTCCTCTACCCATCCAACATCTAAATGTACTTAACGTTCTCTGATTTTTGCCACTGCTGAGGTAGAGAGAGTATATAATATAGCGTATATGACTCTCTCCCGGTTGTCTTATTATATTTCTAGTTCCTTATTCATTTAAATAAACACTTTTGTAACTATTGTGGTATTACCAGTTGTGGATTTCCTCCTGCAAGCTACTTGTTTGTCTGGGGTTTTGGGTTATCCTAGGCAGTGAGGGGCATACAAGCTTCGAAAACGGAGCAAATGATGAATCTCTCTCAGACATAATCGGATATCTCTACTTCCGTAACTGCAGTCACCCCAGCCCTTACACTTCCGTTTACCTGCAGCACGTACCCTTCAGACGCTAACACTTTCCTTTATCGCTCGCATGGTGTACACCGTAGGTATTAATCCTATATAAAGTCTACATACTCATAACTTTAGTGTTGGGAGCGTCAGGCGCCAACCCGTCAGTCAAATGGTACAAGGAATCCACAAAATACGCCAAGAACGAACCGGACCCTTCGCCCCTCTTCTCAGCCTTGACACCGGCAAAGTAACCGGCAGACTTGTATAACGACACAGCCGTGACGGTAGCTTCAAACGCGTTACCCGGGTTGGCAGCAACGAAGGCAGCGATGACGGAGCCCAAAGAACACCCAGAGGCGGTAACCTTCCCCATAAGTGGATGACCACCCCTCACCACACGCGCGGCCTGGGATGGGGTTGATTGGGGCAACAGATACTCTCCATTGTTCCATCCATCGACAATGATATCCTCGGTACCGGTAACCACCACGATGGCTCTGTTGGCGAGAGCGAGCTTCTTGGCCACCAAAATAACGTTCGGTGTGCTCATAGACGCAATGCTATCGACGCCACGCATATGCAGCTCACCGGTGGCTAGGCTGCCAGTAGTGGTGGCAGCGGCCGCGGCCAAAATCTCACCCACGTTCCCCTTGATAACAGTGAACAACCCGGTGTTCAAAAGACGGTGGACGGTGTCGCGGCGGATAGAGGTGGCACCAGCGCCTACTGGGTCGTAGATGATTGGGGCGCCGGTCCTGTTGTAGCACGCAATCGCATGCGTGTACAAACTGATGCTCTCCTGGGTGATGGTGCCGGTGTTGAGCACCAATGCGGTATTTGGCACCGCGGCCAACTCTAAATACTCCTCGGCACATTCAGACATGATCGGAGAGGCCCCAACGGCCAAGGTGACGTTGGCTTGGAAGTTCTTGGCCACTCCGTTAGTGATGTGGTGGACCATGGGAGACGTGGCCATGAGCTTTGCGCGACAGCTCGATTCCATCAACATTGCGGTCTCGGTATTGGTGGAGATGGCAGCTGGGGCCGGTTTTTCCTTGATAAGCCTGCACAACTCTCTTGTAGCTTTGGCGCACTCTGTCGTGGCTAGGATGCACGATACAACAGCAGCACCGTCGCAGGCCTTACCAGGCACGGTGGTGGTGTACATGACCCTTTGGATGTTGCCGTGGTTGATTCCGCCAATAATCACGGATTTGACATTCATTCCACCCTCCTCCCTTAAGCATTCCAAAACCTCGCGAACCCCCGACGGACCCACCGGGATCTTGGTCAACTTTTTAGTGTTGGTATCGAAAACCGGGCCAATACCAATGTAATCCACCCTATGGGCAATAGCCACTCTGGTGACATTTGGTTTATCGCAGCTGACACCGATGATCTTATCGTCTCCGATCAACTGCCTCACCACGTCGGCCGGCATGTCGTCCTGGCCGACATGCACACCCTCGGCGTCCACTGCAAGCGCAACGTCCACACGGTCGTTGATGATAAGGGGAATGTTAGCCTCTTGGGTGAGCTCGTGCACCGCCCTGGCTCTAGCGATAAACGCTCTGGTGTCGAGATTCTTCTCGCGAAGCTGGAGGATAGTGACCCCACTGGCGATGGCTGCACGCACCTGGTCGAGGAAGTCGATCCCCTCCGGAATCAATTCCGCGCAGGTCACCAAGTAGAGGGAGTAGTCCACTTTCGACTTATCGAACTGCATTGTATTTGGTATATTTTATCCTGTTTGGCAGATGTAAATTGTGGGTCGCCCTTTTATGGTCGGCGGAGAGAGGAGGGTTTTCGGCTGTCTACATGGAGTATGCGCTTCCGGGTCCATGCACTTATCAGGAGTAGATGATGGAGGGGCTGCATAAGAGATGCGGCTCATCTTTAGCCATATGCATACGACACAGGACTGGCGGATTTTTAAGGGCCTCTTTCGTGCATTTACTGGAGCCTATGAAAAGAGGCGATATACATGGAATAGCAAGGTATTATGTATGTTTCGGTGAAAAACGCGCATCTAGAAGTTTTGGGATGTGTCTAATCGGTGAGAGAACTGAGGCTATACTGAGGCTATACTGGGGCTATACTGAGACTATACTGAACCAAAAAAATACACCCTCGTTGTCGGCGGCGTTATTTTACACTGCTGATATGTTATTTGGGTCTGTAAACCCATAGTGTTCGATTAAGTCTCATGTGTAAGCTATACATTTTATTCTGCGTCGTGTTGAACGGTGGCAGCAGCAAGTGCCTCACTCCAGAAGTCAACTTCCAATTGGCAGACATCCGCAAAGATTCCAACGTAGCGCTCAATCGTTTCCGGCGATGCTCTGGCAAAACACTCCTCAATCGTCTGCTGGCCCTTGGCACAGGCTTCCATAAACCACGGTGAGACGTAGTCCTGCAACCACTGGTAGTACTCGTCCGCTTCGTCGGTCGCCTTGTTGAGCTTCATTCCCCATTTACCTGCATAGCCGTATCCAAACAAGCACGGGGCAAGCGCAAGGTGGATATCGGCCCACTCTCCGTCGCGGGCGATGTTTCGGAAGTAGTTAAGGTAGTTGGTGCACGCTGGGCCGGCCCTGATATCCTTGTAGTCTGTAATCCCTCTGGCGGTCAACTTGGCGGTGTGCCTATCCATTTCTACAGAAATGTTGGTGATCGTTCTGGTCTCATTCAACATGATTTCCATGGTTGGAGCCAAACTAGCGGCCAAGGCATGCACCTGGGCGTAGCTAATCAAGTACACGTAGTCCTGTCTCAAAAAGTAGACGAAAGAGGCCTCCGGTAAGGTGCGGCTAGCTACCTGGCGAACAAAATCGTGGTTGATATACTCCTTCCACACCAGGGAAACCTTTGGATGGGTGAGCAAGGAGGACAAAACCGTACCCTCGGTGAACGCTTCTGTGTCCAGAGTTGCCGCTGTAGCCGCCATGCCAGCGGTAGAAACGTTGAACAAGTGGTTCAAGGGGCCATTGCCACCTCCGATCGTCAAATCGGCCGTCAAGACAGCATTATGGACATATTTAATTGCTGCGGCGATAGCCTCCTTGGTCTCGACCCCGTGGGCAAGCTGGGAGCTGATTGCGGAAGACAAAGTGCAGCCTGTACCATGCAAGTTGGTGGTCTCGATATAGTCAGACTTGTAAACGGTGAACTGGTTGGTAGTGCTCTCGTACAACACATCGGTGATGTATCTGGAGCCACTCCCCTGCTGGTGGGCCCATGGGGAGTGGCCACCCTTGAGCAACACCACCGCACACTTGGTCAACTGGTGGATTCTCAAGGCCATGGCTTTCAATTCTTCAAAGGACGTAAGGGTCTTTTCGGATGGCTCCTCGCCAAAAGCGGTGAGAATCTTGTATGCTTCCTCGATGTTTGGGGTTACAATAGTGGCGAGTGGGAAAAGTTCGTCAATGCAGACTTTCAAGCACTCAGACTCGGATAAGGCGTAGCCAGACGTGCTCACCATGACGGGGTCTATGATCAAAGGCTTGGGGCGAAAGTTGTGCTTCACCAAGGCCTGCTTCAAGGCGTAGACAGCCGGAACCGTCAAAACCCCAGTTTTAATAACGTCAATGTCTATGTCATCGAGATTGGCATCCAACGCTTGGGCGATGAACTCCTCTGGAACCGAATGGACGTCGTAGACCCCTTCGGTGTTCTGGGCGGTGAGCACGCTCATGCAAGTGAGCCCGTAGCAGCCGTGTGCAGAAAAGGTTTTCAAATCGGCTTCGATACCAGCCCCACCCGAGGAATCCGACCCAGCGATGGTGAGGATTCTCGGCATTCTCGAGGTCGCTGGTAAACTGGCAGTTGTGATTTCAATGAGCTCGGTGGTCATGGCTTAACGAGGAGGCTCTTGAAGGTATGTGGGTTTTTCTCGAGCTATATATGCGAATAGCTAGACAGGGAGATTTTTGTCCCGGAGATATCTAGGTGAAAAATATATGCTCCATTGAACGTCTTTAGGGTCTGATGCTCCTATATGCATGGTTATCCGTTTATGCTCTTACCAGGACCGAAATGGCTAGCATAAACGCATACGGTATGCATGTATAGGGTAGTGCGTAGCTTTGCTTCGTAGTGGTGAACAAGAGGTAATATGCAGGTGAAAGCTACAGGGGCATACGTGAGAAGTATATATTGCTATACAGCTAAACCTATGCTTTTTGCTCCAATTGTGTCTGTAACTTGGCATTTTCTTGTTATACACGTATAGGTATGAAATACCAAGGTTTTTAGTAAGATATCCTAAATATGTCCCACCAGTATGTATAAATATTGTATATACGTATTTTTATCTATATAATCTTATATAAATATTTTTATGTATATAATCCTATATATTTTAATAATGATATAAGTTTTCACTGCTGCTCATAATATGAACATACACATCAGATGGTATTTAAATTTATATAATTATTTTTACACTTAATCCGGACAAGTATATAGTACTAATCCTTATATCAATCCCTTTGATTAATATCATCTTTAAAAGAACGATATATCTGAGAATAGCTAAATATTAAGCCGTATGTATAGAGCGAGTGGATGGATACAGCCCAGAAATACACTGACACATTTAGGCACGCTTTATTTTGCGCATATTCGATTTTTCGTTGGTGCTATGCCGAAGAGATCGCACCTGTTGCCTTAATGTATCTTTCCTCTGAAGTACCCTTCCTCCCTACAGTTTCATATAGGAAAAAAATTAGTAATTCAACAGAGTATTACAAACAATTCATGGTTATGGAGTATACAATAAAAGGACAAACCACCCAAGGTTATTACCGCACTTAAATATCTCATTAGCACAACCAACATCATCTCGGATCTTATACTTTGACGAAAGCCAATATTATGTCAGAGATATAAACCCAGCCCTACACAGATAACACGATATACTTTATATTTACAGGTTGCGATGGATCCTCCAAAGAGAGGGAAAAAAAAAAAAAAGATAAAAGACAAAAGGGAATGGAAATATACACGTAGTTTTCGTTATCATATAAAAAAACTGAAGCAAAACTCTCATCATGATGTATCATTAAGCGCACTGCCAGAAAATGTGGGAGTCGACAGCGCCATAAGGAAAGAACGGCTTCATTTTGGATGTTGTCAGGCTTATGCGTCCTTGACAATACCCACCTTGGCAGCTCTCAAGACTCTGGAGTTCAAGACGTAACCTGACTGCTGCACGTGGAAGACGGTACCTGGCTCCTTGTCTGGCTGTGGGATCTCGAAGGTGGCTTCGTGCATGTTTGGGTCGAATGGTTCGCCGATTGGATTGATCTCCTCGATACCGTGTTTGCTCATGGTCTTGACAAAAATGTCCCTGGTCATCTTGACACCGTCGTACAAGTCCTTAACTTCCTTGTTGGCCTCCAAAATTTCTGGCTTGACGGCGTTCAAGGCGTGGCCGAAGTTGTCGATGGTCTCGATCAACTCTTTGGCAAACTTCTGCAAGGCAAAGTCCTTGGCCTTTTGGATTTCTCTCTTGGTGGTTTCCTGCAAGTTTCTGAAATCAGCAATGGCTCTGATGTAGTTATTCTTCATCTCGGCGGCTTCCTTGTCCTTGGCAGCGTACTTTTCTTGCAACGCATTGAACTGGATCTCGGCTTCAGACAAGGTTTCTTCTGGTTTAACTTCTTCGGCGGCCTTTTCAGAGTAGAAACGGGCAGAGCCGAAGGCACGGAAAGCTGGGGCGACGGTGACCGGGCGGATGGCAGCTTGACGAACGGCGGCTTGACGAATAGCAGTTCTAGCAATAGAGGCGAATAAAGAGGTTTGCATTCTGGAAAGGGTTGTATATGAAAAGGAAAGAGGCAAGGTTGAAGCGCTCAAAGATAAACTAGACGGTTTAAATGCAAGGGCGGGGGTGATTCGGGGTCGCCGTCGGATGCCCACCCTCGAATTTTTCAGCCCAGAGAAAAAAAAACCTTCCAGTACCTTCCCAAGGCTGGGCGTCGCACTACCAAAAATGCTCACAACCATAGTGACTCGTCCGATTTATAGCGAGAGAAATGATGTTCATTAGGGGTTTAGGTCCTAAGCATACGAACTAGAATGTATCGGTGAAAGCGTTTATTCTTGGGAATGCCAGGTTCATCCATGCCGCGTACTGAGAAGCGGAGTCCGCCATCTCGGGACCGGTTTATTTCGGCGGACTGAACGGAAAAACTGACAGGCAGTAAGTGCAGTGCATATGCCGATACCATAGTTTTGGCAGCGATGGACAGAGAAAACACCAGGTACAAACCAAGGGAACAAAGTGTTTTATTAAAATAGCAGATTGGAGTTGCTACCGCTTATAGGAAGGTACTTTTCATGCTAAGTTCCACCGAAGGGAGTAAAAGCACCGCCCAAAGTGACATGTAGCTGAATATTGCGGAAACGAAATACCTGTGGTTATGCAAAAGCTTGATGGGAGGCGGATAAGGGGACCCCCCTGGCAACTTTAAAGTCTCCTTCACAACTGAAGGCTAAGTTGTATGTGTTCGTAGATCAGAAGCACGACCAGGGTGCCATTTGCACGACTCTCCTAAAGTATGGCCCATCATCGATTAAAGATAATTTGTGACAGCTTGTATAATTTTTCCTTTCAATGAGACGTGTCCTAAGCAGAGCCTCAACCATCAGATACCAGCCCTAAACGATCAGCCAAGGTGCCCAATTATCAACGTTTTTCAGCAATTTCCCCTGTGCACAGGTCAAATGGTTGGTTTGCACCAAAGATATCTCGGGGTGTATGTGATAGTATAGAGAGCAAACCACCGATAAGCACATATAGTACCGGTTGTTTAGAAGATTTTAAGTTTCCTTTAAAACCATCTATGTCTACTCCGCTGTCAGAGGATGTACTGGAACCTTTGTTCCAGGACTGGTATGAAGCGCTTACTCTTTAAGCAATCTAAATCACCAGCCCATATAATCGATCTACAGGATCAATGCTTGGCCGACATTAAACGAAGATTGATTACGAAAAGCAAAAGCTAAGGAGTATAACATGATGCAACTTTAGAGTTACCAAGCATGTATGTCATTGTTATGTGGATCCTACCCAGAGGTCACACCCGGTAACTAGCTACGTGAATGAAACACCATTCACTAATCATTATTCTCGCTAAGGTTGCTATCGCCTAAGACACCGCGCACGGAAGGAAGCCTAACCCGTCTCCATTCGTCGTGAGATTCTGCTTTGGACAGCGATACACGCATAGGCAAGTCATCAGTAAGAGAGTAATAAAGACCAATGCCTACGGCGTGTGTATTCAGGCATAGCAAATCCCACCCATGGGGTTCAGGGCTTTGCAAACGGTTTGACCCGGCAAGACCGACCCCACCAAGCCAACTCCACGAATGTGGGATATCCAGAGGTACGGACACTCATGCGGCTGTGTTATACAGACTCTGCCCATCTAGCCCAAAGTGGCTGCATGGTGGGCCTTTTTCCTGTTTTCGTCTAGACAACAACACGGTTGATGCAAGGCGCGCACAGGGCTTCTAGCCTGCATGCTCCCGCTATATATAGCACAGCCTGTTTTGGCCTTAAAGCTCGTGTCGAGCTTGTGATACGGTGTACTTGTTTACGTGACACGTTCCTTCGTGCCCACCCATCCAGCGTCATTCTGGCATTGTTACTGTCTTGTTTGGTTTCCCCAGCTGAACGCCGCCACACTTGTGAAATTCCTGTGTACCCTGCAAGCTGTGCTCCATAACGCTCACGTGTTTATATATATTTTTTTCTCCCGCTTGTTTTGTTGTGACGTCGCAGTACAGCCCGATCTCACGCCCGCAAAACAGACCCGACAGTACAATAGAGACTAGACTTGCAACACAACGGGACTGCCGCGCCACTTTCATTGCCAACCACCCTTACCATTCTTTATCCCAGGGTATCGTAAATATATCCGAGAAACTGGAACCAGCCTTACATCCATTAAAGGCTTTCCAAAGATCTACGCGCCCACGGCTTACCCGCCGAAGTCTTTCCCACATATCTCCTTACGCCCAAGGGCTCCCCAAGATATTATCTGTTTCTAGCAAGCACCATTGCCATCAACAAGGTACTTGCCTCTTAACGCCAGATCTGCGAACGAACAGACCTGTATAGTCGCCTACCCAATCCCAGATTCTTGTACACCCGAATAACTCCGGAAATAGCCAAGCCACCTTAAAAAGTTCATCGGTACCCCATACTCAACCATGGGATACACAGAGTCAGAACACAGACCCACGGCTGCCGTGCCGCGGAAGATCCATCGCGAGGTGAGGTTCGGGGCGTACGTGCTCGGATCCACGCTCGGCGAGGGCGAGTTCGGCAAGGTCAAGCTTGGCTGGCGCAAGGATGGCCAGCAGCCATCGCAGGTGGCGATCAAGCTCATCAAGCGTGAGAACATTGTAAAAAACTCGGAGGCGGAGATCAAGATCCATCGCGAAATCAACAGTTTGAAGTTACTCAGCCACCCCAATATCGTCAAGCTTGTGGAGGTGATGAAGAGCGGCAAGTACATCGGCATTGTGCTTGAATACGCGTCGGGCGGTGAGCTCTTCGACTACATCCTCTCGCACAAGTGCTTGAAGGAGGATCTCGCGAAGAAGCTTTTTGCTCAGATGGTGAGCGGTATCGACTACATGCACTCTAAGGGCCTCGTGCACCGCGACTTGAAGTTGGAGAACATTTTGCTCGACAAGCACAAGAACGTGATCGTGTCGGACTTTGGCTTCGTCAACGCCTTCAATAGGGACAAGAACGACTTAATGAAGACGTCATGCGGCCTGCCGTGCTACGCGGCCCCGGAGCTCGTGTTGACCCAGTCGCCGTACCAGGGCACAAAAGTAGACGTGTGGTCGTTGGGCGTCATCATGTACGCGATGCTCGCCGGCTACTTGCCGTTCGACGATGACCCCGAGAACGAGGATGGCACGGATATTGTGCGCTTATACCATTACATCTGCAAGACGCCCTTGACGTTTCCGGAGTTTGTGTCGCCGCTAGCGAGAGACTTGTTGAGACGGATCATCGTGCCCGACCCGCGGAAGCGGATCTCCTTGCGCGATATCAAGTCCCATCCGTGGTTGGCCCAATACGCCGGCCTCTTGTCCATCACACACCAGGAGTTGGATCAGAGCTACCAGCTGAAGCCGAGCGAGCAGGCGTACAAGCGCTACTCTATGGGCGTGGAGCGCACCAGCTCCGCGTCGTTGGTCATGAACCGCAACGGGCGGTCGTACTCCACCCAGAACGTCTCTGGCCGCTTGTACTCCAACCCCTCGGCCCCGACAACCTCTGCTTCCGTCGCCAATGCCATCGTTATCCCACCAAGTCCGTCATTAAACTCGATCAACAGCGGTCTCTCCGCCAGCACCCCGAACAACGCCGGGGGATCGCCTACGTCGTCGCTTGAGCGCGACAGGCCGTCCACCGCGAGCATGTACTCGTCTGCTAGCATTGCGTTGAAGGCTGTGGTGGACCACGAGAACAACCTTGGCGTCGTGGCCGGTTCGACCCAGAGAATGCCCCTGCCGCCAATTCCACGCTCTACCACACACACCGGGAGCATCGCCAAGATCGTGGAGAGACACCGCCGAAGCCCTAGCAGCGACGATACCCGCCGCAGTCTGCCAACCGCACCTCCGCAAACCGCTGGCTCGCAGATCTCGCAGACATCCTCCAAGTTGCCTGCATCGGGTAAGAAACCCAGACCGACCTCGTACCACCCTTCGTCTTCCACTCACGACCATAGTCTTGCGATTGACTACCTTAAACTGCTTCCTCCGCTTCTGAACCAGTTTAAAGCCCGTGAAGTCTCGCCGTCAGCTATCCCCGAGGGTTTCGAAACCCCAGAGAGGGTACCAAGGACTACCCCGAGCAAGCCTAGCGAGGTTTTGGATGAGGCCAAACCCAACGACATAATCGTCGCGGACGAGACCAGAGGCGACGCTTTCTTGGATGAGAGCAAGCGCAATTCATTGATGCACTTTATCGAGGAGAAGATGGACTCCCTTGAGGTTAACAAGGAGATTAACGTGAATTTACAGCCCGGCGTCAGTTTGACTGGATACAAGTCCAGATCCACCCCCGAGCCCCCGTCCGACGACACCACTATGGTGGTCTCTGGGGAGAACACGTTGTTGGAGAGCGATGCTCAGCTCGACGACGTGTTCCGTCGCGGTGGATCACGTCCGGCGTCGCTGAAGATTCAGTCCCAGAAGTCTACCGCTGCTACTGACAGAGGCGTGGAGGAAGCCAAGCCCGACGCCCCCAAGGAGGCCAAGAAGAAGAACCGGTTCAGTTTATTGAGCTTCTACAGCTCGTCGCCGCCTGCCACCACCCCCGAAAGACGGGCATCACGGAAGGTGTTGGAGCCGTCCAGTGACGTCAATGTTATGAATCTGGATAGCGAGAAGCTTCTGCCGCAATCTGCCCCCAATGTTAGCCCAGCAAAGAAACGCATTCCCTCGGCCTCCCTGGCTCCGTCCCGAGCGTCTATTTCGAGTGCGAGGATTGCTTCTGGCGAGTCCACCGCTTCCACCAAGGACGCGTCTGCCGCCAGAAAGGTGATGGACTTTTTCAAGAGACGGAGCATGAGAGCGTAATTGAGATAAGGAGCCTCTGACTATCCTTCTTTGGTCTCTCAGGCTGATAGAGGGAGGGGGGAATATCCCAAAGGGGTTACCTCAATGACAATACCCTTTGTCACTTGGTTTCTATTCTTTTGTACACATTTGTAATTCCGTCGTTACCTGCATCTACCCCTAATACCTTTATCTTTTTCTTTTGTTTTGGTTGCTTTTAATGACACGATTTTGACAGATATGTGTTCCTTGTAGATGAACCGCGCCAGAAGGTACGAATCAAGCTGGGAGACAGGATTCCTAATCCCAGCCAGGAAAATAGAATAGACGGGTACGTAAGACGTTTGACTGGCTACGTATATGGCTTATACGATCGTGTGCTGGCACTTGAAAATGAAACGTATCTGATGGTTTATTCGGCCCGAAGGAAATCATAAATAAATAAATAAAAGTATACAAGTTACAGAAAACTGTATATAAGCCTCAGAAAACTGTACAAGAACACACATACAGCATACAGACTTTTGGAAGAACAACACGGTGCTACCCAGACTCCAGTCGAGGCTAGGGTTATCGCGAGGCTCATGGATGCAAACATTTTTCAGCCTAGCGGTCAGTTTAGTACTGTTGGCCACCGAAGTAACCGTTGAAGGTCCATCTTCTTCTGCGCTTATCGATGACGTTCCAGGTGGAGGAGGTCTTGAATCTCTCAGGGGCGGTAGGCTCCTGAGACTGGCCTCTCCAGTACCCAGTCAATCTGAAGTCTCTCTGCATCAAGTGCTGTTCAAAGAGGTTCCCTCTGTACACCATTCTTCTTGGTCTCTTGCCGGTTTCGAGCCCACGCAAAGTACCCATACAAGTACCGGCAGCAGTCAAAAACTGTTCCTGTTAGTATATGTCATGGGAAGCACGAAGCGGCTGAAAATAAGGGCTATACATACTCCGACCATCAAGGTGTACGGGAGAAAGGCCTCAAATGGAATCATTTTGTGTAGTGTTGTGTAATGATTACGGTGGTGAGAGGAGACATCGATTAAAAGCGCATATAATTACTTGATTTTCATTTGTTCAAATCGGTAGGACTCAAGGGCTGCGTAACCCGGGTGCGCACGACCTGCTATTGTAGAGGTAGCTCAGATTAGCGAGTGTATAAATATTGGAGGTTGTAAAGGGTAATTGCCGGTGAATGGTGTAGATTTTTAGAGGGAAGTATAAGATCTAGTTACTAGCTCAAATGGATCAAGCCATGCGTACCTGATGAACACCATGGTGTAGTTTATTTTATATCCAGAAAAGGAGAGACTTTAATAACTAAAATACACTCACTTCTATCCAGTCCTTTTATACAATTCTTTTCAATACAGCATCTTACAATACAATTTATCTTTCAATATAGTTTTTTTTTTTTTTTTTTTTTAATAAAACCCTTTTTCCTATACCTAGTCCTTGTATGATATATGCCAGCTACATATTCAAGCGCCGCTTTAGCTCCTTCAACAGTAAAACCCATGTCAATACCCAACAACGGCGACGTATTTCTCGTCGCTAACACTGAATTGTTAATATTAGACACATACCATACTAGCTTATCGAATATTGTTGGTATTATCGTAAACCCGGGCCATTTAGACATTAGTCCAACTTCCGCTAGTAACTCGACTCTAGGATTGAAATACCCACCTATGAGTCCGAACTAGAACCCTCGGTTAAAATATTTCATACTTTTGCTTGGTTCTTTATTTTCATTTATTTGAATCTAGAAATTATTTTTATATATACAAGAATGGCCGGGGCTCATACTAGGCGTAAATCGTCATGTCGTACGTAAGATGAGAGATCATGGATGGACCATCTGTGCCTCTACCGAGCTGTAAGATTAGTTTCCAGCTTCCCAGTTCCTCACGGCGTCATCAATATTACACCAATATTTGAATTTGGCACACTCATAAATGGCACTTTCATAGTCCTTTGCCTGGAAGAAGGCGTCGATTCTGGCAATGCTCTCTTGCATCCTGGTATCGTTTTCGCGCTTGAATTCGGCCAACTCGGCCTCTTTAGTAATACACTCCAAGTTCTCATGGATGTCCAACACGTCCATCAAGAAAGTCTTGTCTTTTGTGAGGATCTTCTTGGCAAGGTCTGCATCGTTCGTCAAGTCGATTTGGATCTCCTGTGGGATGGTTGTCTTGATAATGTACTGGGCTCTGCTCAACGGCTCCTTCAACGTATTATACGCCTTGTTTAGCAACGTAGAGACGTCTTCAGAGGCAGCTTCGGACAGCACGGTATCATCGGAAAGGGAGCCCAAGATATCCGGATGGTGTTGTGCCTGGAGTGCTCTGAACTCCTTCCGCAATTTCTTCAAGTCCACGTCTTTGTACGAGGTTGCTGGCGGAAACCGGCCGCCTGGAAACGTTTTGGGAAAAAGCTGGAAGTAGTTCTGGGTGGACTGAAATCTGAACCCAGAGAGCCTTGGGATAGGTGTGAGACCACGGATGAATGGGAGCATGCTGATCCGAGAATGAGTCTATGGTGTAGGAGAATTGTGACAAGTTGCGGGGTGGATGTTATCCGATATATGAATGCCATGTCGGAAGGTTATCCGGCATACTACCAATGGGGTTCTCAATGTAGTTAGATATGGGCATTGACCTTTTTATTAGATGAACCACATTTGGTCTGGGGCTATAACTATTTCCCATGATCGGGATTGACCTCTTTTATTGATCTATCGTGGAACCATGCTACGAATCAGTCCTCGCGAAATGGGTTAAGGTTAATGCTGGAAGCCCCATCTATACAATTAAATAGCTAGGTTTAGTTCATTAGCATAGAGTGCCGGATACCTCTCCCACTCCCTTTTCGTTGGGCATATATAATGACGTCGATAAGTCATTTGTGCTAGATGTTTCCATAAAAACATAGTAGAAATATAACTAAGCCAGAGCATGGAAAGCAAACTACAGAGTGGTGTAACACCAGGTAATTCTTCATCCTGGATGTATACTCTCCTTGCACCCCAAGGCTATCTTAGCGCCATACCTAAAACCATTTCAAGATAATCTAGAAATAAATGGGCGTTGCAGACAGAAACCCCAACCTGTCTCTTAGTTCCTTTTCTCGGCCTCGAGCAACTTCCGCTCGACCTCACCCTTCCAGCCCTTCTTCTTCTGTCTCTCCTCGTACGCAAGTCTGTTGACCAAGACACGCTCGACGATAGCCTCGGTGCTGATGTCGCTGTAGCGATGCTCACCGAGCTTCTCATTCAAGCCCAAGTCGCGCACATCGTGGTACGGGTCCACAAACTGTTTGCCCACCTGGATGGCCTCGGAAGTCGGTCCGTGGAAGATCTTCTTGACGCTCCCTACGGCGGACAACAAGCCAAGGTACTCCTTGGTTGGCGCAGATGGGGCACCCACGACGATCCCATCCACGTATGCGCACTGCAACACACACAACGCACGCTCCACCACATTCATGATAGGGTAGTTGATCCCCTTGTTCAGGTTTACCGCGCGGTCATCGTGTACGCCAGCCACCACCGCACAACCCGCGGCGCGCGCGCGAAGGTGAATGAGGCGCAACGCCTCGATGTGTCCGGGGTTGAACAAGTCAAACCCACCGTCCGTATAGTAGATTCCATTAGCCAAGAGGGCCGAAGTCTGGGGTGATGGTTGGATCACTGTCTGGAGATTTTTAGCCGTTGCGAAAGCCACGATAGAGCCGGGGGTCAAGCCGTCATAGCAGGTGGCGTAGCTCTTAAATTGGGATAAAACCTCGGCGCTGTAAAGTGCATGTATAGGCTCATTTGAAAGTGAAGATTTCCCGTCAGACAAGATGGCTTTACCCTCAACCGAGGAGCTTCCCTCGCTACTCTCTGGGAGCTCCTTGAGACTCGCAATATGATGACTCTTGGTAAACAACAACATTCTCCCAACCAAGTCCGTCGTGCTGATCCCCTGGGTGCGTTTCACCACCAAAAACCGCCCCATATCCTTCACTGCCTTGTAGCAGTCCTCGCCTGAAGCGTCCGTGGTGATGTCATCACCGTGCACAACGTACTGGCACCCATAATCGTCCATCACCTGTGGATCCGTGACGTACGGGGACGAGGAAACCACATGGTTTGACCACTTGCAGGCCTCCACCGCCAACACACGCTCGTCCAAGTGCATCACCACCGGCCCCTTGTTGAAGGCAATGTCCTCGTCCGAGTGCACGCCCACAAAGAGTTCCTTCCCGAGCTGTTTTGCCTGGAGCATCGCACCCGCATGCCCGTGATGGGCAAAATCGAAGCAGCCATCGACCCAGATCTTTTCCTTGGATAATTGAACCATGTTTATATGTTTGAGCAGTAATTGAAGTGGCCACGTTGTACCTGGTTACATACTAATATGCGGCGCGGAAGCTGGCAGACACAGGGCACGTGACGTGAAAGGGCTCTCTCGGATGCGAGCGAGGGGCTGGACAGGTTCTGAGAGATTCCAACCTTTAAACTAAATTTTGCCAATCGCTTGTCATTAAGAATCCAATTTGATGGGTCAAATATCTATTGTATTCAACTAGCTATAGCACACCAGCTACTATTTGGCACAAAAGAGGGTAAACGAGACCACCTGAGCGTCTTGTAATTTTTACAATGCGCAATTCTGCTCAGCCTGGGGGATGAGGCCCCCCACACATGAATTAGCGTGGACCCCAGGTTTATAATTTGGACAAATACCTAGAGTTCCTGGAGCTTTCTATGTAGACAACTCAAATCCACTCCCTTTGCTCAAAAGTTAAATACTATTAATCTACTATGATAGGTTCACTTAAACGAAGACTCAGTCCGATACTGGTGGTAACGACCTCCTTCATGGTTTGGGATCATCACCATAAAAAACCAGTTAGTTTTGACAAACACACACTTAATTTGCACTACACCGACTAAGTTCCTGACTTCTGGGACGGGAATAATGAGCTCGTTGGCTCGACTTGAGATCTAGACCGATAATGCTCTCGTTAACCTCCGCACCGAGGGTCATACACCACCGAAAACTCCAGCACATGTAACAGTACCAGGACTCGAATTCTAGGGCTATACCCTCCGTAGGTAGCCGGCCTTCCTTGCAAAGCTTATTCCTTATCATTGGGGGGGGGGGGGGGGGGGGGGGGGGCGTTGTGTCACCCTCCCCATCAGCCAGTTGGATACCATTGACAGTGGCTGTATAGCAGCATATCCCCTTGGGGGCTGCCGCACCTGGGAGTACACCCTGGACTAGTCTATCCATCTTTCAGCTGTTAATTGGCTTGTAACAGTCTTCGGCTATTAAAACCTGTAACTAGTTTTCCAAAGTCGGGAATTCCTTCACCTTGAACTAGCCTGTCTCCCAGCACCTCCGGACAAACTTTGCCATATCAACCTCCTTTGCCCGCTGCCCCGCCACCCACGGGTGACTCAGCAACATCTGCTTCGGACTGGCACGTTTTGCGGGATTCTTCTCCAAACAGTACGCAATAAACGATTTAAACAGCCGGCTCCACTTGATCTCCGCTTCATCTTCCAAGCGTGGCGTAAACTCCATTATGGCCGTGAGCAACTCGAGTGGCATCAACGGAATTGTCTTATCCGAGTCATCCTCCGCCTTTTCAAAGTACGGGAATCTTCCCTGAGCAACCTCAAGTAACGTCACCCCAAGCGACCAGACGTCGCTCGTCACGGTGTATTGTTTCCCCTCAATCCGCTCCGGGGCCATATAGTATGAGGTTCCGGTAAACGTACTGGCAAGAGAGTTGACCACCTCGCCCGAAACCCCAAAGTCACAGAGCTTCACCTCGCCCGAATCGTTGAGCAAGATGTTCTGGGGCTTGATGTCCCTGTGGATGATCTTGCGGTCATGGAGATACGATAACCCTTCAAGCACGGAGATGGCTATCTTGCCCAAAACCTTCTCGCCGATACGGCCGCCAAACTCTTTGACACGCTTGTAGATTGCGTCGAGCGACCGCCCGCCCATATACTCCATGGCGATGCAGATGACGGAGTCACGCTCGTTGATGAAGGTGCCATAATAACGGACAATGTGCGGCGAGTGGCACGTCTTGTTGAACTGGAGCTCGCGGACGATCTGGCGCTGCGTGGAGGGGTCAGTGGCAACAATGGTCTTGAGCGCAAAGATGAGTGAGCCGTGACGGAGTTTGCACCGGCTGACCGCACCGCCCGCGCCCTCACCTAGGGTCCCGAGGTCGAGAATCGCTCCAGTCTGGGCGACCCGCCGCCAGCCCTCTTCGTCTAGGCCTTCCACATCTGGAGCCAGCGGAAACAGAGACTGGGAAGACAGAGCCAATAGGAGTCCCAGCGGATATGTCTTGAGGTTATCATGGTAAGTGTAGTTCTTTTCGTCGCTGCTGGAGGTGGGCGGCGTGAGGTTCGGCGAGGCGTTCTCGCCCGAGAGCGAGCTGTCACTCGTCTGGCGCGCGTGTACCGGGTGCGCGCGGAATGCGGGTGACGCAGGTGCGGGTGAGATGTTTTGGAAGTTGAGCGTGAGGAGCGGTTTGGGGCGCGGGCGGGCTTTTCCACTGGGGAACAGCGTAGGGAGAGCCGTCGAGAGCGGCGGTAGCTTTGGCTTGCCGCTCGTGTCTGGCCTTATGTTGCCAAAAGGTGATGTCATGTGGTATATGCCAGGTAAATGATGGCACCAGAGTATGCTCAAATAATGTCTGACTGGGGTTTGGGCTCTTTCTGGGTATCAAATCAGGGCTCTGAATCGCAAGCTTTGGTATTTCTTCCAGTTTTTACGCCGCTTTGACTATGTAGGCTGAATCAAATTAAGCTCTGATGAAATTGGATATCTTCGGCTTGGGCAAGACAATCGGATGGTGCTAGATGGCGATGAACTCTGAATGGCTTCGGCTATCCAGATATTTGTGAGATGTCCAGATATCTCGCTAGTCTCAATCTGTCACTTTAACCACTGTAGTGCGTGGGTAGTAGTCCCCCTACCAGAGGCAGTTGAGAGGCGCCTTGTTAGCCCAGCCCATAGCCTGAAGCTTAAGCGAAAAGCAACAGCATAGGGAAAATTTGGCGCAGGATGGCGTCACGTGAAGTAGCCTCTGGCGTCGGCCTATGCATGAATTCCAGATCGGAACTGGGCTAATGCAGAGACGACGCACGTACATGCGGTGAGTGTAGTCGCTTAGTCAGAGATGACATCGGGATATTAGCTTTGAAGTTAGAATAAGCGAGTGGAAGTGATAAATACTGTTATTCGTGATTTGGTGAAAATTAGTGCAATTCATGTCCCGGTGGAATTAAAACCATGGGGCTTAATTTTTGAATGGTTAATCTAACAGTTTTATATTTACCAGCCCAGTATCAGTTCCTAGCATTACAAATCGAGCCCGTTTACCTTTGACACTGGTCCAGTTCCTAATATAACTATCTATTCTACACCGATGATTACCTTTAATTGATCTCTGACTCATCAACAAATTGCCAAAAAAACCCGTTAGCCCGTAGCTACGCCCTACTTTAGGTACTTTCATCACCCAAATTCGAATACTTTAAACTTGCAAATTCAACTTCAAGGTTGGAGTTAACCCAGGTCGGAAAAATATGCAAACTTAGCTATGCTTAGACCCTAGGGCGGTTTAGATTTGGCTTCGCCATAACATACGTACAAATAAACCAACCAATTTTAACTTCACAGCTCGCCACGGCAGCACCCATTAACAAAAGCACCTACACCTAGGTTCCATACCGATTCATAAATCATATACAAATCCTATTTGGCCTTTTTCGCCGCCTTTTTGGCCTTTACTGCCTTTTTCTTCGGCTTGCCCTGCTTGATCAACTTGTCTTTGGCAAAATCAATCTTGTCGTCACTTTCCTCCTCTTCCTCCTTATCACTCTTGGCCGTATCATCCTCCACAACATCCTCGTAGTCCACGGTGGCACTTCTCGCGGCAGCTACGGAATTACCCGTCTTATAAATCACGACGGGATGGGTCATCGAGTTGTACTTTCTCGTGAACCCCGACTTGGTTGCGGCCGGAATTCCGTTCAAGATGTTATTCGTACCCACGCGCATCTCTATCAAATAGTCCCAGTCCTCCTTCGAAAGGTAGTAGTGATCCAACGTTTCAATCACCTCGTCGATGCCCGCCAGTCCATTTGCGAGCAACGGATGCGTGAGTTTTGCGGTCAACGCCGGAAGATACTCCAAGCGCAACTGAGTCTTGTCGGTAGACGTGCGAAGGCGTGTATGATACTGCAATTCCTGGAGAATGCGTGTGAACTTCATCTGGCGCGAGTTTTGGCCCAACCAGCCCGCAAAGTTGATGCGTGACGTAACGTTGCCAGCAACAAAGCTACCAGGACGCACTGACGACATCACTGCATGGAATGGAAGGAGCGACCACTGCTGCTCGCCGCTGCGGATCAACGAGTTGACTATGTCCGACTCTGAAATGGAGTCTGCCGCGCGCGTCACCAACTCCAAGTGCGCGCGCGCACTCGTTGCGCGTGCCGGCCTGGTGTTGAGGTAGTTTTCCTGCATCATGATCGGGGTAAATTCGATATCGTTAAAATAGAGCTCAATCTTCGAGTTAAGCGACACCTGGGAGTTTTCATGGTACAAGCCCCCGGAAAGCAACCTCCCCGTGATTTCAAACGGCTGCAACGCCACGTGTTTCGCCCACAGCTTCGTGATTTCAGCCAGGTTGTCAAACCCAATCGCCTTCTGGGTTTTAGAAACCGTCGACAAAAGGTTGATCATCTGGCGGATATCGTTGTGGGTGCACTCGACAAGCTGCCCAATCACGTTGGGATCCAAAGAAATGCCCTCGCGGTGCGCGATGGTCATCAAGCGGCCCTTGACCGCATTTGTGTCCGGTCTCCGGAACGGAATATCGAGCGTTGTGCGGTCGAACGTACGCATCTTTGGCAACAGCCTGTCGTTGCAGATGAGAATCATTGGCATTTTTGTCACGCGACAGAATGCCGAGAGCTGGCCGGCGCCGCCTCGATCACCGGAAGACATACCATCAACTTCGTCCATGATCACACAGAATTTCTTGTTGTTAGCATTGACCACATCATTGTTATGGGAAAAGAAACCCACGACAGACGTGTTGCTGAGCACATCCTTGAGATTCGCGTGAAGAAGCGACTTGCTCCGCACGTCCGACGCGTTCTTTTCCAAGACATCGTACCCAAGCGACTTTGCAACAAGGTGCGCGGCGGACGTTTTGCCGATCCCAGGCGGCCCGCTGATCAAGCAGGCACGGAATACCCCGGATCCGTCGGGGCCCGGGTCCTTGAAATCGGCCTTTGCATACTCTGACCAGTTCGTGAGCCACATGCGGAGCTTGGCAATGGAGCCTTTGTTACCACAGAGTTGGTTGAGATCCGTGGGCGCGTACTTGGTTGTCCACAACTTTTCGCTGCTGGGGATTACACGGCGGGCGGGTTCAGCACGCACACTCAGACTGGCACGCGCAGCGTCTGCACGGACGGCTGCTTCTTCTTCTTCGCGCGCGCGCTCTGCTGCCTCCACGCGGACGGCTTCCGCGATGATCTTGGCCTCTTCCTTCTCACGCTTCTGTTTTGTCTTCTGCGCTGCCTCGCCATCACCCCCGTCGATGGGCATACCGCGGATGAGCTGGATGAACCCGTCTTCCGTGATGGCCTTGATTTTGAGCGACTTGATCTTCTTGACCTTGGACGGACCAGCTTCATCGCCGAGAACCACTACGCTGGTTTTCCCCGAGATGGACTTGGTGACCTTTGCGCCGTAGCGCTTTGCGAGCGCTTCTGCAGCGTCACGCTCAAGGGTCGGAAGGACACCGGTGAAGACCATCGTAAGGCCGTTGAGACAGTTGGGCGAGCCTTCTGGAAGGGGCGTTTCACCCAGGGGTTGGGGGAGCGTTGCCTGGCGGGCCTTGAAGTCGCGGAAGGACTTTCCGGTGGTGTCTTCATCCTCCGGAAGATCCGCATTAGGGATGGTGAGGAGGATGTCCTCGGCAGTGACGCCGCCTGTGGTGGCAGTGACGGGTTTAGTCGCGGGCTTAGCCGCAGGTTTAGCCTTCGCTACTGGCTTAGTTACAGGCTTCGCCGCTGGCTCAACTTCCACGTTTGGCTCCAGCACGGCAGGCTCCGTCTGCAGATACTTTTTCTCAATCACGTCCAACATTTCAACATCATCGTCGTCAAAATCATCGTCAAAATCGTCAAAATCCTCTTCCTTAGGTTTAAAATCGTCACTAGCGTCGCTCATTGCCTCATCCGAGTCCATGCTGACCACAGTCAGCGGTTTCAGCCTCGCCACGCGGGTCCGGGTGGATCTGGCACCGAAGTACTCCGCAGCATCTGTTGGCTCGAGCTTCTCTGTCTTTTGTTGCTTGGTTGGCGGGGTTGGAGGCGAGGAACTTTCAGCCATGTCATCCTCAGAGTCGGATTCGATGACGCGTCTCTTGGACTTGGGCTCGGCCTTAGGCTTGGCCTTGGGCTTGGCCTTCATTGTGACCGGCTTTCCTACGGGCTGGAGTATTAGTATCAAGAAACAGACGTGTTAGAATTAGAGACACCGAACAAAGAGTTAGTTGGAAACATGTCCATAATCCTTCTCTGGGATGGGCTTTCCGAAACTACCTTTGGCTGCCCAATCAAGAACATACCTTCTTTGGCGCATTGCCGAAAAAGTCTCTGATATCAACCATTTTGGTCTAGTAGGCTGGTAGTATGTGAGACATAAGAGACGCGTACAAAAGGGGTTGATGGAAATATTTTCTGGCCGCAACGCGTCATGGTAGGGAGCGCGCGTGCGTGTAATAACCAGAGAACCACGACTATCCGAAGAGCAAAGGGCTTCCTAAAACATATAACTAGCTAGTACTAAGAAAAAAATGGGGATAAAGCTCCAAAAGTGGCATATAAATATCAGTAAGACGGTGTACTAAACAATTCATAAACTATCTAAGATAAATCGCCACAGAGATCTAGCTAGGCTTTCATGCACACCTACGGTACGGCCGAATAGATGGTATCAGACACATCCCCACCAAAAAGCTCTTAGTTGACAGAGGTACCCTGACAAATCACTACCATTCACACACCTACAATTCATTCACCTGTACAAGCGTTAAAGATTAGTCACCAAACGGCTAAAGCGCAAAATGTTCGCTTATGGCTTGCATCTGCCGGTGAATCTTGGGTACAAAGAACAGTCTCTAACGGTGTATCTCTTGCACAACCAGGCCAAAATTCTCTCGGTCCCCAAACCGTACCCACCGTGTGGGATGGATCCGTACTTCCTCTGGTCGGTATACCAGTAGTACGTGGCTGGGTCGATGCCCTCTCTCTTGAAGCCGGCCATCAACTCTTCGTGGTCATCGATTCTCATGGAGCCACCGGTGATTTCACCAACGGTTGGCATCAAAACGTCCACAGATTCGGTGAGACGTGGGTCATCGGCGCAACGCTTCATGTAGAAAGACTTGATCTCCAACGGGAAACGCATCAAGAGAATTGGAACCCCAATGGTATCGGTCATCAATCTCTCAGCGGCCTCGGCGATGTCGTCACCGAACTTGAACTTTTCACCGTCCTCGTTAGGAATCTCGTGCTCGTTCAACCACTCCAAGGCGTCAACGTATTCCATGCGCTTGAACGGCATCTGTGGAGGCACAAAGTCTGGGTTCAATTGCTTCACCAACGGGCCGGCAACTGGGTCTTCCAACACGTACTGGATGGACTTGGTGAGCACCATTTCAATGTGGGAAAGGAAGTCCTGGAAGTCCAAGAAACCCAATTCGGCCTCGATATGCGTATATTCAGATAAGTGTCTTCTTGTGTGGGACTTTTCGGCTCTAAATGATTCCTGGATACAGTAGACGTCACCCAAAGCTGGCAAGCAGGTTTCCAAGTACAATTGGGAGGACTGGGTGAGGAAGGCTTCCTCACCGTAGTATTGTAAACCGAACAAGGTTGAGCCACCCTCGACCTGGGTCTGCACCATGCATGGTGGGGTGACCTCGGTGATATGGGTCTCGTCGTACACTCTTCTGACGGATCTGAGCAACGCAGCACGCACCTTCATAACGGCAGAGAGAGATTCACCTCTCAAGGCCAAGTGGCGTTGGTCCAACAACAAAGATGGGTCGGCACCCTCGGCAACCTTGTTGGTGAAAGCGTCGTCTCCGGATGGTGCAAGGGCAATGATGGAGTAGAAGTCAGCCACCAATTCGATACCACCGGCGGCAGACTTGCCTTCTGGCAATTTGTTGACGACACCGGTGACGGTGACAGAGGACTCCACAGTGAGCGTAGAGGTCTGGTAGGCGTTGGCAAGATCGCCAGAGAGCACACACTGGAGGAAGCCGCTCCCATCTCTCAAGACGATGAAGACCAACCCCTTCTGGACTCTTAATCTGTGGATCCAACCAGAAACCTTGACTCTGGTGGCGACTGACTCACCTGCCTGTCTGATCTTGATGCGGGAGGCCTTTGGAAGGGAAGCGTCTTCGACGATTTGGATCTTCATCGCCTCCATCTTCTGCGCAAGCTCCTTGGCTTCTCTCTCGGCTCTCTGCTCCTCAGCCTTGGCGGCCTTCTCGGCCTTCTTCTTCAAGCCATCGGCGCCCTTAACGGCTTTCTTCAAGGCTGAGGCGGAGATCTCAGCGTAGGCGTCGCCCTCTTCGGACTTTTTGTATGTGAAAAGCTTGGCTTCTGGGTGGGTAAATAAAGCAAAGGCGGCCGATTCGTACGGCGCCAGTTCGGAACCAGTGGCGGAACGGTCGTCCTTACCGGTAAATTCGTTGACGTAGATAGACATTATATGGGGGTACTAAACAAAAAGAGAGTGCGCCATAGCCGTGGACGTTTAAATAATCATTGGATTGTGCTGAGCGGCTAGATGACGAGGGGAAAATTTCAGGCAGGACGGAATGTGCGCAGTGTCGTGCATGCGCGTAATTGTCAGTACTAAAAGTTGTAGCTATGAGTCATGGTGAGCATGAGTGGGTCATTTTCAGCTACATGGGTTTTAGTGCATATATTAATTACTTTCGGGTCTTTTCAAGGGTCCAAACCTTTTTCTGGGTTTGATTGTGAGGGGTGGCTGTGTTTTGACAGTTGTCCTGCATGTCTTTAATCGAATTACATGCCAGAGTCGATTTGCATGCCATGAATTGATTCGCATGCCACGAATCGATTTGCATGCCATGAGTCAATTTTCTTAGCCTCAGATGGAGTGGAAAAAAGCATCTATAACCGGCACTAGGCTCAATAAGAATAAAAAGTGATCGATATTAAGGATTATATTATTAATTGTAAAAAAAAAAAACTAGTTTAAACTATTTGGATAGCATTGGCTCGGGTGCATGTGGGTCACATGTCCATGCTCACTGTCCAATGACAGGAACTTGGTGCATCGGGCATCTTCCAGACACCGGAGATTATGTTCCATTAGTGAAAGTAACGTAAGTATGGATTTTTTTTCGTAAGATATTCGATGCATTACATACTTAGACCGAGGGCTTAGGTCTAGAGCCACTGGCTCTAGTAGGATGTTGGTGGTTCGAACTGAAATAATTAATATGGTCGACTCACGAGGCTCAGTAAACACCGAGTGAAATGTATCATGTTTAGTTTATTCTGGTAATTTTCGGAGCGGATGTTCTCATCCAGTATTTTCAACGTTTTCCGATAGCTGGGAAGCGTACGAGGCCATGCTATCTAGATCGAGCTTCCCAACAGCATACGTTTACAGGTACTTTTTCTAGAGTCAAATTTCAACCTTTATAGCAACCATAACTTATCAGAAATGACTCATATGCCATGCCTCTAAGCGTCTAGTAAAGCATCCAGTGACAACAGAGAAGTACCATTTTTCTTGTAGGGCGTATCTCAAGATGCTAGAGACCTCCATGACTCACCAGTCATTTCGCGAATCCCTCCCCCTTCTCTATTTCGCGAACGCCACGCCCCACGTAACTCAATGTTAACGCAGGAAAAATTTGCCGACAGCTTGGGCGCCAAATATAACAACGCGCAAAACACTCCCTGTACTCTCCCTCTCTTCTTTCCAAAACTTCAGTAGAAAATGGCCATCGAATCCGCCCTAGCTGCGTTGTCCCTCCAAGCGTCTACAGGCACTGGTTTGCCTACCAAGACCCTTGTGTTTAAGCCAAAGACCGCCAAGACCGCCACTCCAGTGCCGGTCGTCGTTATCGCCTTGGCTGAAACCGCCACCAACACCAAGCTCATCGCCACCGCTGCCGGCGTCAAGGAGCCACGTCTCGCGAATGAAGACTTGGTCCAGGAGTTTTTTGGTGTCACCGCCAAGCAATTCTCTATTGCCAACATCGATGCCTCCCTCAAGGACCAGATCAAGGTTGTGGTTGATGAAAACATCTTAAAGGGCGAGTCAGAAATCTTCACCTTTGCGTCTGAATCTGGCGCGCTTTCCTTGGAAGGCAAGACTGTTGCCGCGTTCTTGGCAGCGACCGGTGTGGAGGTGATCCCAGTTGATTTCTCCGCGGCCCCAGTCGCTCCGGCGGCGAAGCCAGCGCCAAAGGCTGCATCTGCGGCCTTGGATGCCAAGCTCATCGGTGTCACCGTGGACAAGTTCCTCGACTTCCCAGGTTGGTACTCGCAGATCCTCACCAAGGGTGAGATGCTCGACTACTACGATGTTTCCGGGTGCTACATCATGAGACCTTCTTCCTACGCCGTCTGGGAACGTATCCAGGAATGGTTCAATGTCCGCATCAAGAAGATGGGTGTTTCCAATGTGTACTTCCCAATGTTTGTGTCTTCCAAGGTCTTGGAGAGGGAGAAGGACCACATCGAAGGCTTCGCGCCAGAGGTTGCGTGGGTCACCAGAGCTGGTAACTCCGAGTTGGACGAGCCAATCGCCATCAGACCAACGTCTGAGACCGTCATGTACCCATACTACTCCAAGTGGATTCAGTCCCATAGAGACTTGCCGTTGAAGTTGAACCAGTGGAACTCGGTCGTCAGATGGGAGTTCAAGCACCCACAGCCATTCTTGAGAACCAGAGAGTTCCTCTGGCAGGAGGGCCACACCGTGCATATGACCTTCGGGGAGGCCAACGCCGAAGTGATGCAGATCTTAGACCTCTATGCCGGTATTTACGAGGAGTTGTTGGCTGTTCCGGTTGTTAAGGGCATCAAGACCGAGAAGGAAAAGTTTGCTGGTGGCTATTTCACCACCACTGTTGAGGGTTACATTCCAGCCACCGGCAGAGGGATCCAGGGTGCCACCTCTCACTGTTTAGGCCAGAACTTTTCCAAGATGTTCAACATTGTGGTTGAAAACCCAGACACCGAGAAATACGGCGAGGATGAGAAGTTGTTTGCGTGGCAAAACTCCTGGGGTTTATCCACCAGAGTCATTGGGGTTATGGTCATGGTCCACTCCGACAACAAGGGGTTGGTCGTACCACCACGTGTCTCTAAGGACCAGGTCGTGGTCATCCCATGCGGTATCACTGCCAAGACCACCAAGGAGGAGGAGGCCGCCATCATGGCCGGTGCCCGCGCCGTCGAAACCCGATTGCGTGAGGCTAATGTCCGTGCCTTCGGTGATTACAGAGAGATCTACTCACCAGGCTGGAAGTTCTCCGACGCTGAGTTGAAGGGTGTTCCGTTGAGAATCGAGTTCGGTCCTAAGGACTTGGCATCAGCGTCTGTCACCTGTGTCAGAAGAAACGATGGCCAGAAGGAGACTGTTGCGCTTGCTGACTTGGAAACCGCTATCCCAGCGTTGTTGGAGGACATCCAGGCTACCATGCTTGCCAAGGCCCGCAAGACTTTCGACGAGCACCGTGTGACCGTTGAAAACTGGGCCGACTTTGTCAAGGAGTTGAACAACAAGAACTTGGTTGTTGCGCCGTGGTGTGGTATTATGGAGTGTGAGGAGGATATCAAGGACTCTTCTGCCAGAAACGGTGAGGAGGAGGAGGAGGTTGACGAGAAGGCCCCATCTATGGGTGCCAAGTCCTTGTGTATTCCGTTTGCGCAGCCAGAGATGAAGGAGGGGACCAAGTGTGTGAAGTGTGAGGAGAAGGCCAAGCTGTACTGTATGTTTGGAAGATCCTACTAAGGAGCCAGAGGGGCGGACAAAGTCTGGTAATTCTGATGACTGGGCGCAATTGGAGTTAGAAGTCATTCTAACAACAGAGGTAGTCTGTACGCGATATATTTATAATGATGAAGTGATGTGTAGATGCAACGGTAGGCAGGAAAACAATTATGGTGAGAGGACACGCGGAAAGCGTGGCCTGGTTTCAGTTTAACACTGACCGTTCAGAGCCTGGGAAGAATCTCCCACATGTTCCCCCCTACACGGTACGATGCTTGGCTCAATGTAGAAAATTACCATATGCCCTTCGCACCACGTGAAGACTGTATGATAGAAACACCAATTAACCTTGAATAATACTTCACCCAAAATGTTAAAATTTACCCGTTAAAAACATACCGACAATTCCAAAAAGCCCAGCTAAATTCCCATAAAACTTGATTAGTGCGTGCCTCAACCGTATTGATACACGCCTGAACGACGTTTATAGGCCCGCATATAACACGTAGCCAGCCAAACGGTACAACCACTGCACACTTGAGCCTACAGCAATGGCAAAGAAGAAGAATTCCAAGAAGAATAATGAGGCGAGTGTAGTGCCCACACAAACCCCAAGTCATGAGACTGAAGCGACCGAGGAGACAGAGGTGGTTAACGGAAACGTGAAAGATGTCCCAGAAATGGTGCTTGGGGTGAATGTCCCAGAAGCCGAAGAAAATGGAGAATTGGCCATTCCAGAGAAGACTGAAGTTTCACCAGCCGAGACCGAACCAAAAACCCCGGAGGCCAACCTCCAGCGCGCTAATGGCGTTGAAACCCAGGAAATATTAGCCCTACATGCGAGGATCGCTGAGTTGACACAGAAACTTGAAACAGCGCCGCTGGGAGTCTCTTCAGATGCCCGAACCATAGAGTTGGAGGAGAAACTCCGCCAGAGTGAGGCCACCTCTGAACAGCACAAATCCAACTACGACGTCTTGTACAACCGCTTGACGCAGGTGAAACATATCCTAGTGAAGCTGAAACAGGTGGAGGCCGAGTTAGAGGAAGCTCGAACGCAGTTGGACACGGCCACTACGAAAACCACGGAATTAGAGGCTCGGTGCGCGACCGTTTCCGCGGAAAAGGAAGCGCTGGCCGCGGCACTCGCTGCGATGAAACAAGAAACCACGGACCTAAACACCGAATGCGACCGCTTGAGCCACGACCTTGCAAAGTTGAGACGCGAGTACCAGCTCAGAGACGACTCTGCGACCCAAGAAAAGGACTCGCTCGTGTCCAGCAACCACAAACTCGCGAAAAAGATTGAAGAGATGAAGGCGGCCAGGGAAGACTCACGGGTGGTGCAGTTGGAAGAGCAGGCCACAGTGAAGGAGCTACAGAGCCAGATGGACGAGTTCCAAGCCCAAAGCAAAGCCAAGGATGTCGAAATTTCTATCTTGACCAAGGAAAAGACGGAGTCTCAAAATCATATTGCGTTTCTTGAGAAGAAGATTACTGATCAAGACATGATGATGGCTCAAACGGCGGCCAGAAACGAACAAACAGTGTTGCGACTCCAGGAGCAGCTTGTCACGTCTATGAACGAGACGGCTGAGCTTTCCACAAAGATCGAACAGGCTCTGGGCGTACAGACGTTACTAGACGAAGCGTTGAAGGATTCGCATAATAAACAGCTCCAGATCGGAAAACTCCGCCACGAAGCCATCATCCTCAACGAGCATCTCACGAAGGCGCTCAAGCTCATCAAGAAGGACCACGAGTCGGAGAATGTTGATAAGCAGCTCATCACGAACTTGTTCCTCCAGTTCCTAGCGATCCAAAGAGGCGATAAGAAAAAATTCCAGGTGTTGCAGTTGATCAGCGGAATTTTGGGCTGGGATGAGCAGCAGCAGCAACAGGCAGGGTTGGTTGGCCGTGTCGGCGTCGGCGCTGCAGGCGAAGAGCGTGAGGGGCGCGTGCGCGAGAGTTTCGTCTCGCTCTGGACCGAATTCCTTGACAAGGAGTCTAGAGCGAAATAAATATTATGTCGAATACTGTCACCATGTAGAATGTGTGGGACCAAAGAGGAGTATCCGGTGCTAAGGAAGACTAACGTTACAGCAAAGCCTAGGTTCGCCGTGATACCAAGAGCAGCTCCCACTCCTTATTCAGATCTTAGCCAAGGGCAGTCTCGGTCACTATAAGATTTTAGCTGGTGTTACATGGCCATTAGATTCATTGTCTGTATAATCTGTGGATACATGTTCTTTTCCGTTTGGGGTGAACCGAAACTACATTGCCGTTATATCTTTGTACAAAGGGCACTACTTTCCTCTCTAAGGTACTGACATATCAGCCGTGACTCCCCCAATACAAACACCTAATCATTTACCCTATTCACTACGCTCTTGAATTACTAGTACTTTATTTTAAACTCAGCCGTGAGAGAACAAATGTATGGTGGTTCATGTCAACAAACGTACTTAGCCCGATGTTGAAGCATCATATTAGATAGACCATATTTTGATGGTGGAGTCCCAGGAGGCGGTACAGACGGCCATCCCGTCGGGACTGCAACTCACCATATTTACCCGGTTTGAATGACCTTCAAGCTTCCCCACCGCATCCGTACGAAGCGTATCAAAAATCACGCACCCGTAATCACCGATACACCCATAAAGCATTCTTCCAGAAGCGGAAAAATCTAATGAAGATACACTCTGCGTGTCCGTCTCCGAGGCTAAACTCTCAATATCGCTCACGTACGAACCTTGCCAGCACTGTGCGTACTGGGGCTGTGGTGTTGCCATTGGGAAATTGGCCTTTCCGTACGAAGAGTTCCGCAAGGTGCGAGGCAATGTGTAGCTAGCCAACTGGCAATCAGCCCTGAAATCAAACAAACGGATTGAACCGTCGTCGGATCCGGTGGCGAGGCTATTTGCGTCCGGAAAGAACTTCATGCAGTTGATATCTGAATGGGCGACAAAATGGCTCTGCGCCGGGGCCCGTTGTCTGATGTCCCAAAGACGGATGTAACCGTCGGAGGCACCCGAAACAAAACTCTGCGAGCCGTGTTGGCTTTGAGGAACCGCTAGACACAAAACATCCCCTAAATGGTCCATAAACTCTCGTACCCTACTGCCTCGTGAGACGTCCCAAAGGGCACAGGTCATGTCTCCGCTGGAAGTGAGGGTGAAGTTCTCTGAGAGAAATTCACAACCACTGATGTAAGCAGTGTGCCCTTTGAAGACCGAAACAATATTCTGAGTCAAGCCCCCCACCATTCCGTAGCCAGACTCTCCCGTCCTGCTGTGATCAATTGATTCATGCGAAATACGGTAAAGGGTGCACGCGTTATCCAAGCCCCCAGAGGCAACCATTCTTCCGTTAGGCGAGTAGGCACACGCGAGTACCCAAGGAGAGCTCAAGGGAATTGCATTGACTTTCATCGCAGTGGTAGCATCCCAGATGATCATAAAGCCGTCCTGGGAGGCCGAGAGGATCTGCCGTGAGTCATTGCTCCATCTGACGCTCGATATTTTGTTTCCATGGCCACGTAAAGACTGGTATGGCTTCAAGTAAGTCACGCGATTAAGCGTGGGTACGTTGCTGGAGATCTCGATGAGCTGGGCATCCTGAGTGGAGGCTCTGGTTCTGTCGATCTCTTGGACGAGGAATTTTGCCTCTTCACGGGCGGCGTCGATTCGTTCTTGGACTGAAAGTTTAGGAATGTTGCTTGAGATCATTTTTTTATCAGGGGAAGGGCGGAAAAGAACCACCGTGGTGCGATCTAGAAGAATTTTCAAGATAATAAAACTATCCAGATATTGATACCGGATTGGAGTGTGTAATGAATGCAGTTCTCCTTTAAGACGGTAACGAGGTTCACAATATGTAGATCTTGGAAATAGGCACGGAGTAGACCTATGAGGGGCAAATTTCTAAGTAGATGAGAGGTGTATGGCAATATTTCCTCTGGGTTTTGTTCAGATACTCAATCATACACCGACTCCACGAATTCAGGGTACTATCTTAGGAGAAAACACCCGGATATAGAAAGAGCAAGCGCGTATTGTACTTGAGAAAGTAGGTACAGAAGTTTGATGAAACCCTCGATAGAAAAAAAATGAATTCGGTTAGTGGTACCATATTATCGTTCGTGGAATCCCCAAGAGTTACCATCAAACGAAGAAAAGAAACTAAAGGAATCCTACCTGACGTCTACGGTGAGACAGAAGGCAGCAGCCTCATGGTCCCAATCGGGAAGCGTACATAGTTGCATCAACGGTTTTAGGTCGCCATGCCTGACCCATCTATCAAAGAGCTTTACGCCTTGTATGACTGAGCCTCCCCTGAAAGCTTGAGGTGGATTCTGTTCATAGAGCAGTTCTATACAAGGTTTAAGCGAGAGCCGTAGATTAATAAGGGGCCGGGGAAGATTCGAACTGGTGGAACCATTCACGCAACACTAGAGGTGAACATGATACTAGCAACAAAAGAGAAAGAAACCCTATTTTATCTCTGTACTCTGCCATAGCCAACCCCGGAAAACCGAGAATCTGATTATCTGAGACGACCTGCGGGTAGAACAGAGTTCCTTTATTTCAGCGGAAACAAACCGGGGATGATTCGGATAACTTTTACCATTTATATTCTAGGAAGCGCCAACAGAGAAATTTCACTTATAAGCAAGATATACATAAAAAGTAATAACAAAACAATTATTTAACCTCGTTTTGAACGGTGTCTTGCAAGCCTCTAGAAGAAGTCTTCTGAAAAGCATAGACTTCCTTCTGCATGTATTGGCCTGGAACTTTCGTCCGAGTTTCGTTTGTCACTTTAAATTATGCCCTGACCGATGTCAGGGGAGTCGACTTCGAAGTGTAATTATTGGACGCGTGGAGTAGCCGGTGCGTCTACTCAGTATGTGAAAGGAGCGACCAGCAGGACCTGCTTTTCGGAGCCTCCATAAGAGGCCACTGGTATCGATGTCAGTGGTTAAGTCACTCACTCCTAAAGGTTTCATGCTAACCTCGTGCTCACTTGCTCTACAAACACACAGGGTCTAGTTTTTTTTAAACTAACCATGCAAGCGAAAAAAAAAACAACAATAAATAAAACACATAAAAGGTCATAATCGCGCGGGAAGCGGCCTTGTGGGTGCAGCCCTGGTGTGTACGGGAATCCGCGGTAAGCCACTGGCCTTAACAGGCGTCGTGCTGGGACATGATGTAGTCGACGGCCTGGCTGACGGTCTTCAATTGGTCGGCGTGTTCATCTGGGATCTCGATGGAGAACTCAGATTCCATCTCCATGACAACGTCCACTACATCCAAGGAGTCCAAGCCCAAATCTTGAGAAAAAGAGGCTTCAAGGGCAATCTTGGACTGGTCAACCTTGGAGAACCCCTCCAAGATGTCCATGATACGCTCGGTGGCCAACTCCTTGGTCAACGGCGCAGCACCGGAGTAGAGTCTGATTGGCTGCATGACAACTGGGGCCGGTCTGGCAAAGGTGCGGAGCGCAACGAATCTCAAGGATCTGGTGAAAGTTTGGGCCAACATGGTTAGGGATAGGATAGAAGTGTCGTTACGGTCTCTGAGCCTGTACCGAGATATAACCTCGAATTTTTACTGGGTGATTTGTTGGTTTACGCACGACTTGATATCTGCCGGGTAAGTTGCCGCAAAATAAAAAACCTCCGGCACGCTCTAGATATAAGTGACGATGGGTCGAAGAACCGATTGAGAAATTGACACACACCACGCAAAAAAAAAATGCTCAGAAACATGTTCAGAGCGGGCTTTGCCCCTATGAGACTGGTTTCGACCCAGCTTACTGGCTTTACCCGCGCCCCTTTCGCCGCCATGGCTTCCTTCAGCACAACCGCCCAGCGCTTTATGCCCACTGTCAACCAGATTAAGAAGGGCGCCTGGAACCAGCAACCGCGCAAGCCGTACAAGTCAAAGGCGCCAGATTTGGGCCAGAACCCGTTCAAGAAGGGTGTGGTGGTCAGAGTTATGATTTTGAAGCCAAAGAAGCCGAACTCTGCCCAGAGAAAGTGCTGCCGTGTCAGATTGACAAACGGCAGGATGGTTTCGGCCTACATTGGGGGTGAGGGCCACAACGCCCAAGAGCACAGTGTGGTGTACGTCAGAGGTGGCCGTTTGCAGGATGTGCCGGGTGTCAGATACCATACCGTTAGAGGAGCCATGGATTTGAATGGTGTTGCCAACAGAATCTCCTCCAGATCCAAGTACGGAGTGAAGAAGCCATCAAAGGACTAAGCCGGTTGCCACTAGAGGTGAGCTTGGATGGGGCCGTGTACATTTACTAGCCATGCAAAGTGTAAATAGAAGCATGGATGTTGAAAGCTGTAGGTGTGGGAGCGTAGCACCGAGTCAGGCTTGCTAAATTTGTTCCATCTTCCTGGCGAGAGACTAGCCAGGAAGGTTTGAAATAGGCACCCGAGTTTACTAACGTGTGGTTTTGTCTAAACCGGTTATAGGTGGGGGTTTAGGCGTGCTCACTTAAAGCGACGACTGGGACTTTGAAGGCGATTGCGTAATAGTCTCGGCTTAGTCTAAAAGGCTAACAGACTTTTGGGGGTTAGATGATGTCATAGAGGAACACTTATGGGGATAAAGTAATGCGATGGTGCCATTATTTCATTAGTTTACCCCTACATTCAGCTTCCTGATAACAGCTAGATTTTACCTTTTGAAGTATCATATTTAAAGATTGAACCAGGGAAAAAAGGATGAAACAGAAAAATAGATGAAACAGGGAAATAGATGAAACAGAAAAATAGATGAAATAGGGAAATATAAATGAAACAGAGAAATACAGAACATTAATAGAGAATATCCATAATGCGACATCCTTTGGGGTAGCACCTCCAGACATCCCTGCTGCTTTCACCTTTCTGCTCCCTCCTATGCCTACCTTGGTTGATCATGAAACATTGTATAAAGATTGTACACAGGAAATAAAAGTACCGAGACAAAATATCCCCAGCGGTAGGCTCGCCTTTAGGCTTCGCTGCTGGCCATGCTTAAACCCACATCCAAGCCGCGGCTACTAATGTTCAAACCGTCTCCCCGTCGCGGTCTTTCTCTCCACTTCCAAGTTCTCCGGCTTAGCTCTATTCAACACCTTCAAAAACTCGCTTACCCTAAATCTCATTCTCGAGTGCATATACGCCTTTGAGCACTTGATGTGATAATGGAAGTAGTTTCTGAAAAACTGAATGTGCGTGATACAGTTCTCTCTTCTTGTTGGCGCCAAATGTCTCGGAAACAACACAAACGTGATAAACCCCTTGTTTTCTTCCTGCTTAACTCCCAACCTGGACAATTCCAACGGTGGCTCCTTGTGCGAGTACAACACCTGTGGCGCGTTCTGGACCGCTCTCTTGCGCGCGTCCACAAACTCCTGGAGAAACACCTTACCGAAGATCTTGTCGGTCTCGTCTTTGAAGATGGTGGAAAAAATGACGGTCACTCTGTCAAAAGACGGTCTGATGAAGATCTGTTCGTCGTCTCTGTAGTTCAAGACCAAGATTTCCTCATCGCTGGTGTTTTCCGGCGCATACAAATCTACCTGCTTCGCAACCGACTCCTGCGACAAGACATCGAAGCGCTCGAACGCCCGTTCGAATGCGGCCGCCATCGCATTACGCTTGAAATACGACACTTTTTCCACCAACTCCGCGCGCACAGCGTCCGACAATGCACTCGTCGTCTCAAGGTCCAACAACAAGGACACGTCGTAGCCCGCCTCTGGCGTCGTCACGTACGCGCCGTACTCGCGGGCCATCACGCCATCCACGCCGTACTTGCGCAAGTCGGGGAAACACTTGATCGACATCGACACGAGGATTTGGCTCTTGTTCTCGAGGTTCGAGATGTGGTACGTGGTGAAGTCGTAATCGGTGACAATGCGATCAATCGCCAGTGGAACTGCCGCCGGATCGAGGCGCTCAGTCAACGTGGTGTGAATGAGGAGGTTATTTGGCTGTAATTGAAGCATTGTTGATTGATTGAGGGAGAATGACGGAGAAATGGAGAGCTGCGGACTTTTATCGGATGTACCAGATGGCACGTAGCGGGCACGGAAAGGGACGCCAAGGAGCGCGCGCAGCAGATACCGCAGTGGTATGTGCAGGATCCAATGCCATTGGGGATGGCATCCCCGTTAGTGATTGATCATGGTTTTAATGCTGATTTACCTTTAAGTGGGATTGAAGGGTCATTAGATGTGAGATTCATAAGGATATCTCAGAGTTTTCCGTCACCGGTGTCGTCAAACGTGCCCCCATACGTATACATTCTGTAAGTCCTAGAGCGATAGCTAAAAATGGAATATAGGGGTGTCGTTCGGGCTACCCGGGTATTGTAGAGACATAGCGTTGGGAGAGAATGAGGATTATATACCGCATGAGTCTATCCAATGGGATGATATTTATCAAGTATATCATTGAAACCTCCAGGTCCATTGAACCAAACCCCAATGGCGTTACAAAGAGCATTTACACAGAATTCTGTCAGGTGACAACCTTATTGGGGAGCAATTGCTTGTCATTGAACATATAAACATCAATTAAAACAGTTTTACAATAAAAAATATCAAGCTGAGAGAGACAAAGAAAAAAAAAACTAGACAATAACTGAAAATGTTCTATCTTGCACGCACAATTATTATCCATTACAACTTCCCACTGCCCTTCTTCTGCCAGCCGAACCCAATCTTCCCACCCACACCCCTATCAATCAAGACGTTCAAAATGGTTGTCTCATTCTTCTTATAATTCTCCAAAGCGAAACGTAACCCTTCAACCAAATCTTTTTCAGTCTTCACTAACACTCCGTTACCCCCCAAGGCACGTGAGAAGATATCATACCGGGTGTCCTGGCCCAAAACGGTGGGAGGCAACTGCTTGTCTCCACGGACAGTGTACACCTCATCAAGCTCCCCGTGGTATATACCGCTGTTGTTCATAACCACGACAATCTGCGGCAACCCGCTTCTGATTGCGGTCTCGATCTCCAAGCCCGAGAATCCAAACGCGGAATCCCCCACCACGGAGAGAACCACCTTCTCCGGGGAATGAATCTTAGCGGCAATGGCATAGCCAATAGCCAACCCCATCGTCGCATTGGTGCCCGCATCCAAACGTGACTTCGGGGTGGTGGAGCCAAACGCAACACGCGCTACATCCATGGTGTTGGCACCCTCGGTTACAAGGAACACCTTCCCTTGGGCAAACAACTGCGCGTATTCGTCTTTGACAATACGGTATACCCTATTGTAGCGCAAAAGCTCATCGCTGGCAGTGGTGGCAGATTCCTTGGCTGCCAACTTTTCAACGTTCTTCTGCTTGGCAGTTACCCATTCGTTTTTGATCGAGAATTTCGCCTCGTGGGACTTTAATTCCCGGTGCAATTGGCCCGCCACGAGTCGGATATCCCCAAGCAAACCGTACAGGACGGAATGCGGAGCGTTGGTCCCAATTTCTTCCGCGTGGAGGTCGATCTGGATGAATTTAACGTCCGGGGAGAACTTTGGCGCCTCGCCGTGGTGCAAGATCCAGTTAAGCCGCCCGCCAATCAACAAAATTACGTCAGATTGTGCCAACACCTGCGATCTGGCGGAGGAAAAGTTCAAGACTGAGTCATCCGAAACCACACCCTTCCCCATCGGGGTGGGCAAAAACGGAAGGTTGAAGTCGTTGACAAGCCTCTGGATCTCCGCAGCCGCATTTGCGTACGCAGCACCCTTACCAACCACCACCAATGGGTGCTTAGCACCTGCGAGGAGACGTGCAGCGGCCTCTACTCTGTTGGGATCGGCCATGGATCTTGGCGCCTCGAGCAACCGCTCGACGTAGCCAAAATTAATCTTTTCGGACGTGGCTCCCTGGATGATATCCGCCGGCAAGTCAATGTAGGTAGCGCCTGGCTTGCCGAAGAACGCTGATCTGTAACCCTTTTCGATGATTCGCGGGAGGTGCCGCAACGAGCCGGGTTTTCCTGCAAACTTTGTATGCGGAGACATGAAGGTCACCTGATCAAGCTCCTGGAACCCTCCCTTGTAAGCTTCGTCTGAGGAGCAGGAGCCAGCCAAGACTACCAAGGGCCATCGGTTTGTATTGGAGTTGAACACCCCGGCCAAAGCGTGCACCACGCCGGGGCCACCAACGACGAGCAACACCCCGGGAGTCCCGGATAAGTATCCGTAAGCACTAGCCGCGTAGGAAGCGGACTGCTCGTTGCGGAAAGCCACAAAGCGGATGCCTTCCGCGATAATCGCCTCAGCGACCTCAACAACCGGGATGCCCACGATCCCAAACACCACCGTCACCCCGAGGTTCTTCAACGATCGGGCTGTAATTTGAGAGCCAGTTAAAGACATGATAGGAATAATGTTATGGTTAAAGGATTATCGGGGAGATGTTTGGCGGAGAGGCGATTGCCTGCTTTATATCCCCACTTTTAGGCGATATGCGAAGTGTGTGCCGTCCTCCGTGCCTCGGCCCGGCCCGTCGGAGGTTTTTATCACGTGACTGTAGTATTCGGGAAGAATATAGCCGCGGATGGAAGCTACACGAATCGCCAACCCGGGAAAGCCTTTTGGAAAGCATGCCAGAGTATCTGACCGGTATTAAAGTAAGAAAGTTCGGGTCTTAGAGTGGAACAGGATTTGAAGAGGGCATCGCTACGCTTCTTCCCCCGTGATAGTTGCACCCTTATCCCCTTTGTCAGTTTTCCTACGGTTTCGAGCCCTGCCCTTGTAAGCCCTAGTAAAAAAACCTGTCTGGATATTTTGGATCTCAAATTTTTCACCAAGCCTCCTGCACGCTGCTGCATGCTATAAAAGGAGCTTGTTCGCCTCCCTGCTTTCTAACGGTTTGGAACTTTCCTTTCTTTGTCGACGTACTTCATAGGATCATTTCTATAGTTTACGTCCCTCTTTGACTCTTC
>NW_017566851.1:127583-158929 GCF_001661335.1 Babjeviella inositovora NRRL Y-12698 | reverse complement strand
GCTGTTTTGCAGCTGTTGGAAGGTAGATTGACGATGTCTTGCTCCCTGGATTAAGTCGACCACCTATATAGAATGTATAGTGAATCAACATTGCATTCTTCAACGGACTTGTACAGTTACCGTCTACTAACTGCTTTTTAGCATTTTCATTTTCATTTTCATTTTTTTTACAGTTTGCCAACACTCTCGTGCCACATCTCTCCCTTTGAAATAAATTGGAGTGCCTGTATATGGTTCGTATTTTGGTGCAAACAAGATTAACACGGCAATTACTCAGCTTCTCAATGTGTGTGACTCTTCTTACATACTTGGCCTCGGTCAAGATAGTAAGCTGACTCCTTAGATATTGATGCTTGCTCCATTTCAAGGCCGGAAATTTCTTCCTCGTCTCGCGTACTTTTTTTGTAGACCAGATTTGGTAGAATCTTCTATCGGTTTGCAGTTGATTAAAGCGAATGCTATGAAGCAGCGCCAGGATGTAGAATCTGAGCATTGACCTTTGGCGTAGAGACATGCTCTGACTCTCAGGGTTATCACAGAATTATCCCATATACCTCTACATTCAGCTACTCGGAATGGCTCAAATAAAACCTTAGCCATCATGGGGTATATTTCAAATGAAAAGGCCAAAAGATACTCCGTCTAGTCGTACTGTTCCCAGAACCGGCTTTTCTTCATCACTTCTAGGGAAACCTCCTTGGTGACAACCTTACCCTCCGGTGTCAAGTCTAAATATTTAACATTCTTCATCCCCACGGTGTCAATATAGTTCAACACCACTTTGTAATTTAAACCCACCTGGGACACCGCGTGGGCATCGTCCGAGAGACAGAAGTGGCCACCAGCGTCGATAATAGCCCTGGTAATATCTTCCTGTGGATACGGAGTGGCCCAGCCCTTTCTAATGGCAGAAGCGTTAAACTCCACCAAACCTCCGTAAAACACAATGAAATCAATGTTTCTCAACACGGCTTCCCACACGTCTGGCCAATCTCTCTCGAGACTGATATCTTTGAGCAATTTCTCAGTTTCGGTGTCAAACTCTTCGCCTGGAGTAAGCAAGCGGATCAAGTCAAAGTGGCCCACCACTTCCGGTTTTAATCTGACCAAGATCTCGTACTGCAAGTCGAAGTAGGCCTTGTAGAGCTTTCTGGTGGACCCCCCATTGGCCGCCCTCGCCTCCTTCCACATCTTCAAGTCAAAGTCGATAGGGATGCTGGAGACGTAGTGTACAGACCCGACAACCATATCCACTGGGTACTGCTCACGCAACTTCTGGGCATATTCCACGTGCTCCAAGTCGATCCCTTCTACTTCGAACCCCACTAAGAACTTTGTGGGGGAAGAGAGCGATCGGGTTCTTATAGCCTGGGAATGCTTGTGGAAGTTGGCATAATTTTCTGCAAGGTTCCGGATCGTATAGTTCTTCTCTTCTTCTTCCGGATACAAGTGCTTGCTGTGGAGCCTTGGCATGTGTTCAGTGAGACAGTAGGTGTGGAAACCCATGGCAGTGGCCTTGGTGGTGATTGACTCAAGCGTGTCGGTGGCATGAGAGACATAGTCTCCGCTATGGGAGTGGTGGGAGTGCATTGAGCTAGAAAAGGGTCTGAAACCGTGGTTATGGTCTGGGTATACACAGTTTTAGTCGTGAATGTCTGGGATAAACATGAAATACCTCGGGTGAACAAGGCCGTGGAGCAGGGCTTAACTGCAGGTTGATTTGAGGCTAACGCGTTAAGCGTTGGTTATTGCCAATGGAAGAAAGTATCAAAAAGGAGTTAAATTTTGGTGTAAGACGCAAGGGGAAATATGTCCATTGTGTCAACAAACGGAGTAGCAACTATAAAGTGATTTTGCTCAAACAAAATTAACCAGCCAAAGCCAGCAAAGAGGCCGATACCACAACATTCGGTAGAGCCATAGTCGGTGCGTACAGTTGGCCACTTTTTAAATCGCACGTAAACCAAAGTGATGAGAGATGAGTATTCTAGGCGTACAAAATTCTTTCCCCTCTCTTGCATCCTCTATAGAAATTGCAATTCGAATAAGCTCCCGTTGATACACCATTAAGTCTACAACATCCCCCTAAAGGTTACTCCTCTTCATTAGATACCTGCTTATTCCAGGCGGCATTGTATCTTTCCATCACTTTCTCCGGTTCTCGCAACTTATCCCTGCATGCTTTCTCAAATGGTTTCAACGTCAGGTATTCTGAAAGCCATATGTGGCGAAGGACCCGGATCACCTGTCCCCTGATGGCATCCACGTCCAAGACGAGTCCCTGGGCTCGGAGTTTTGCTAGATACTCTATCGCCTTCCATGGCTCAGAAGGAAAGCATCTGACCCCCCAGATGACAAACCGCCGTTGAAAATCTACCCCCAACACTCTTTGCACCGGGCGCCGGGCGTGTGATTCGCTGGTGTGGAGGTTTTCGGTGCGTAATTCAGCAACAAGCCAACTGGAGATTTTGTAAGTCATATCCATGTCTGATTGGTAGCCCACAAGACGGAGGAGTTTCTGCCAGAGGTACGGCTCGATCCTGGATGAGGTTTTGTGGATGCAAAGGCAGATCAGGACGAGCTCAAGCACGTCCACTTTGCAGTTTTGGTGGTCGTTGAGAATGTGTTCGATGACTTTGGTCACCTCTATGGGAGATACGCCGGAGACACCGGTCTCCAGTAAAACCTCTAGCCTGGCAAAGACCTTATCATAACAAGAAAACTCGAGGAACGCTGTTGCGAGTAATAAGACTGTCTTTTCCAGAATCAAATCCGGGTGGTTATCGACATACTCTTCGATGGAGGTAACATGGTGGGTAGACTTAGCCTTGGTTGCGCCTTCTATCATCCCTGCCAAAACTTCGTTTGTAACCTTTTTATTGAATTTTCGATCGGATTTTCGGTTATTTTCACAATATTGCGACGGCAGGCCACAGATGTCCCTCGTCATGGCGAGGGCAGTGTCCAAATGGCCCGTGGCGCACATATCAAGGATGGCGAGCTTATAGTAGGTGGCTGTTTTGGGGAAGCCCTGCTGGAGGTAGAGACTGGTGTTCTTACTAAACGCTGCTTTTCCAACCGACCGAAGGCATCGTTGGAGCAAGGCGTTGGGGTTGGCAGTAATGTCTATATGTTTTTCGGCTATTCCGTCTATCACGCTTAGGGGAACCTTGGGGGAGTGGAAGTACACAAACGACCAACAGTCGTGGCTCAGGAGGTAGGGGTGGGTCTGAAAGAGGCGTAGCACCGCTTTGAAGTGCTTCGGCTGACTTGTGGCGAGCATTGATGCGGTTAGAATAATGTTTTGCACGGTCTTGGGCACCATCCAGGCTAAAGCGGTATGGGTCTTTATTCCACGAAGCAAGGCGTTGAAGCCAATCCTGTCTCGGTTGCGGCGCATCGAGTTGACTACTTTGTTGAGAACAAAATTTTTGTTGGAGTCTAGGGGGAGATCGCCGCTTGCGATGAGGTGCGTTTGCCAGGAACAGAGAAGCTCCGAGTCTGAGACGTTGTCATAGAGAAACTCTAAGAATCTGGTGTGAGGGGCACTGAATCCGTCTGCTGAAACGTCCAAGGTGGCGTGGATTCGAAGCAACGCGGGAATACTCTCGGTATTACGGTTGATAAGGGCGAGCTGAACGAGCTTTAGCCAGGAGTCGGGCTTGTGCACGGGGTAAAGCATTGAATGTGCGGTAAAGGCGTCTTCAAACCGGGAATTGCACCACAAGAGACCCACCGTATTCTCGTAGAAACCAGTAACCCTGGGGGATCCTTTTGCATGGAGAAAGATGTAAAAGGATTGGAGTTTGGATAACGCGCGTGGGTCGGCCATGGCCACTAGGCAGCTTTCAGCCCAGAACGCGGGTGATATAGGGGTGGGATACCTTCCACCGGGGTGTCATTTACCACGATTGTGTTCCAGAGCCGCGTCACCTCCGGGCTGGCAGTGGGTGGGAGATTGAGGATGTCCCGGATAACGTCAAACTGTATGGGGGTGTTGTATAACGAGACGATCTTAAGAGGATCACTGAGGCGAAGTCTGTCGTATAATTCTCCAGACATGGGGCTTGGAGGGCACGTGATTTCATCTTGGTTATAATTGAACTTTCGAGCCTCCTCTGAAGGCTGGACTTGCTTTTGAAAGACGAGAGATGCTCGATCAGGATGTTGATCCCTCTTGACAGGTGAGATAGCACCAATTTCTCTGCTTACCCTCCCAGGGGGTTCCTTTTTGGGGCAGAATACATGTTTTTGGATTATATCTCTTGTGATACCTCCTACCTCCCTTTGTGTACCTTTTCGTCGTGGGAGCATTGCACTGACATCAACACGTTTGGCATGGGGATCGGCTCTGAAGCTATCTACAGATGGTCTTTCTACCGTCTTGGCTCCACAGACAAAATTCTCAGGCGTAATTGTGCCATGCAAAGATCTGAGAATAGCAGTATTTGAGAAACAACGTTGGAGAGTACCATGGTATAGGTTTAGGAATGCGGCTCTGTTTGTGATATGGGGTTTACCGGCATAGCTGTGCACTGAATGTCGAGAAAGTCTGAGCATAACACGGGCATTATAGATGTCACTTGGGCCTCTGTGGTATGCCTTTTACTTATGGAATCCTTGGGTTGGAGGGTGATTACAGATCTTAGGTAGCGAGGGTGATAGAGAACTGAAAAATTCTTGGTGAAAAATTGTTACCTGCACCAGCGACACTAGATCCAAATTATCGAAGTGCTGACCATGCATGCGGAATCGTAAATCCATAGTCAGAAGTTTATGCCTAGTTATCCGATTTTTTTTTATAGACCAGTTAACCGAATGGAATGAATAACTAATCCCGATTCATCATATATTAGAGCTTCCAATACTTGCACCTTGTACTTTGACTTGACATTGTGAGAATTCATGCACTGAACTTAAAACCTCTTTCCTGCCTCGATGTATAGATCTTGAACAGGTTTAATATAACAATAATTTTTTGCCCAATGCTTAAGCCCATTTATGATAGCAGTAGACCTTTTTCCACCGTAATCGCATCTACCTATTAGCTTGCTCTTATTACGAACAAGCCGGCACAAGGACCTTACAGAACCTCCAGCTGTCACATGTGTCTCCATGCAGGCTCACGTTGCTTTTTTAGGGCTTGCGCAGATTACCGCCATTTATCGATATCCACGCCATATATCCACGTCTCCTTTCCAGCACCCACCGACTCTCGTCCAAAACTACAGCCCTTCTATTATCATCAACTCAGCACCTTGATGACATCCCACGCGGTGGACATTCCGATCACGGACTTGGACGATGACAACGATTACCTTCGCCCCGCACTGATGTCGGACTTTGACGACGACTACTCCATCCCCACGCGCGAATTCACCAACTTGCCGCCCCAGTCGGGGAAAACTTCCAGCTTTTTTGACAAAATCCGGTCGATTTTGACGCGAAAGAGCGTTCAAGCGCTGCCGGAGTACTACGAGCTTCAACATACGTCGCAGTTCGCCACGTCAGGCTCGGAGAGTGAGCACGATTCGGCGGTGGACCATGGACAAAAGGTGGGCAAGCTCCGGCCCGACCGCATTCTCATGCTCATTTTCGCGAGCTTTCTCTTTCTCATTTTTGTGTTTGCGTTTGTGTCTAAGCGGAATACTGAGGGATATTCGAAACCGATATTGTGGAACGGGACGACAGAATACTATCCCACGACAATTATGATCTCGCTTGACGGTTTCCATCCGCACTATATCAACTCCGAGACGACGCCTCATCTTCACAAAATGATGGCGAATGGGTACGGGACGCCGTACATGGTCCCGTCCTTTCCCTCCTCTACGTTCCCCAACCACTGGACGATGGTCACGGGGCTCTACCCCGCGGAACACGGTATTGTGGGAAACACGTTCTGGGATGCCGCCAACCACAGACAGTTTGTGAATACGAAGGCGAAGTTGTCGCTTCCTGAATACTGGTGGGGCGGCCAGCCCATCTGGCAGACAGCCAGCTATCAGGGCGTGGAGCTGGCCGTGCACATGTGGCCTGGGAGCGAGGTCCGCTTCAAGAACGGAAACCCGATGATTGTGGATCAGTACAACGGAAGTGAGGTGTTATCTCGAAAGGTGGACCGAATGCTAGGCTGGTTGGACCTTGACATCAGCAAGCGGCCAGAGTTGATCTTGGGCTATGCGCCAACAATTGACACCTTGGGACACAAATACGGAGTTTCTGGAGAGCAGCTCAAAGAGGGCTTGACCTACGTTGATACGTTTATTGGCGCCATGGTTGCGGGGATCGAGCTGCGGAACTTGACTGGCATTGTGAATTTGATTGTGGTTTCCGACCACGGGATGGCGCCCACTAGCAATGACCGCTTGGTGTATTTAGACGACATCGTGGATACCACAAAGATTGAGCACACTGACGGCTGGCCCCTCTATGGGTTGAGACCGTACCTGAAATACACCGTGGATGAGGTTTACCAGGAGTTACAGTCAAACGTGAAGGGGGATTCACATTACAAGGTGTATTTGCGGGAGGAAATGCCTGCGGAGTGGAATTTTGGAAACGTCCACCGGTACGAGGAGCGAATCGCCCCTGTGTGGGTGGTTCCGGACGTGGGTTACGCCATCACAAATCATTCCATCATGGAATCTCAGGGAAACAACTACCATCCGAGTGGAATCCATGGGTACAACAACACGGAGGTGTTGATGCGGGCACTCTTCCTCGCCCAGGGACCGTATTTCAAAGAAAAGATGGGCAGTCCCCAGATGGTCAAGCCGTTCGCAAATACCGAAATCTACAACGTCATCTGCGATACGCTTAACTTAGTGCCGCTGCCAAATAACGGAACCACCGCCAGGGTGTTTAGCCATGGAAACGCATTGGGTGACTGGCAAGACGATAGAGCTTACCCAGATGTGGCGTTTGCCATGGACTCAGTGGTGGGCAACGCCACGTATGATATCTTGTGGGGGAAAGCAAAGGGTTCTAAGGCTGACAACACCGACACAAAGACCGAGAAGAAACCTGCGATGGAGTCATCATCTTTTGAGCCGGATACAACGCTTTCAAGTGTGTTAAGGTCTAGTCTGACCAGTTCCAAGGCTACATTAACTTCTAGTCCAGTTTCTAGCCCGTCTACGTCTTCCCCTGCAAAGGGCGGATTTTTAGAGCACTTAGGAGAGTTATGGGACGATGTGGAGGGGTTTTTTGGAGACGTTTTTGGGAACAATGCGAAAGATGACAGCGATGCCACCAAGGATAAGACGGAAAAAGTCAGCCATGTCATTGAGGATAGTGTGGACAAATTTAACGATGCCATTGAGGATGGTGTGGAGGCAATCGGAGAAGCGTCGAAGAAGTTGGGACATAAATTTAAGGAGGGCTTTGATAAACTAAAGGGCGATGATTAATGGATCCAAGTATTGACTTCTCTATCCCTTGAGTTAAAAATGTCCACTGGGTGTAATTATAAGTAATTTTCGATATGGTTTATATAAAACTGTCTACGTAGGTCTTTGGAAGGTTTCATTTGACTAATTATATGTATGTTTTTTTATCGCCGATGATACCACATATAGTTACGGCTGCCCGTAGCCTGTACGCACCTTCGCTCATAACCACACCAACCTGAACCGCTGTTTGGTTAAATACCAGTTGATCTGGCTCTGGCTCACATTTTATACAAATCCACCTGCTTAGCCTAATAGATATGTTTCGCCTCACCAACTCTATCTGCAGAAACACTGTTTCCTTTGTAAGGTTGCAATCCACCGTTGCCTACGAACAGCTCTTGGCTTCCTTCAAGAGCGACTTGAAAAAGGCCATGATTGCCAAGGATGGCCCAAAGTAAGTATCTCGTGCCTCCTATCGTATTATATAGACACTAACCTTTAGGAAAACCGCCATTAGGAATGTCATGGCTGTTGTCAAGAACAAAGAGTTGGAAAAAATGGGCAAAGAGAACAACGAGTTTGCCGCCTTTGACATCCTTAGCAAGATCGCCCAGCAGAGACGTGACTCTATCCAGCAGTACAGCGACGCTTCCAGAACCGACTTGGCGGAGGCTGAGGAGTACGAGTTGACCGTTGTGCAAGAGTACTTGGCCTCGTTGCCAGTTATGTCCAAGGCAGAGATCTCCACCAAGGTTACTGAATTGATCAACCGCTTGAAGGAGAAGGCTGGCGAAAACAAAGTCCAGATGAAGGATGTCATGCAAGCGGTGAATTGGAAAACCCTCCCAGCCGAGTGGAAGGCCTCTCCGGTAGCCGTCAAGGCTATCATGGCCCAGCTCCACCGCGAGTTGTGCTAATCTAGCAGCTCAGCACTGTATATAGACGTCTACTAGAAGGTAACATGTATGAAATAAAGGTGAGATAGGAGAAAAAGCGGAAAAGAATAGAATCTGGTGTAAAAGGGTATTTGTTATTTTAGCAAGGAAGCTTCCGGACGCATCACTAAGATATATGGAAAACTAAGCAAGCTCCAACCGTTGCCAACGTCTTTTAGCTAAAGGATTATGGGGTACCAGTTGGGATAATGCAAAAGTCCAAGTAAATCATAGTTATGTATCGTGGGGGTAACCGTGAGAGGTGGAAGAATGTATGTGTTCTGTTCGTATAAAACCAAGGATGGTCAGGAAACAATTCCCATTGGATATCCCATGTCGCCATGTGGTAAAAGTTGTCGGTGATATCCAATGTGCTTTGAAAATCTTGAGGCACTTATACCCGCATTTGTGGCGCGCTGCATCTCTGAGGCTTTATGGTCCCAAGCCGTACTAATTGGAATAAAAGTAGCTGGAGAAAACAAACTGCGCGCTTGAAGCACTAACACCTCGTCATTGCTGTTACATTAATATGCGTGTGCCCAAGGGCTTTCTCGGAGTCTGCAACAAGAAATTCATACGGGAAATGCAAGCGCTTGTCGTAGTCTTTGGATTGTTGATGCATCTAACCAAGGCCGAGCTTCCTCCTCCTACCAATCTACCCATTTCTCTGAGCTCTCAAGGGGCTTCCTTTATCCCTGTGGACAGGATTTTAACGAAATTCCATGCAATTACCCAAGGAACCACCACCCTCTCGGTAGATACTTTGAAACCGGTACCGACTGTTCAAACTAAAATACCAGTGTACCCCCTTTCGCTCAGAGAATTTCTACCTTTGAATCCACAGAAGAGTCGGAATCAGCACGAAAATGTCTCTTTCAAGAGGTACCTACGGCCGCAGGTGTGGATTGGGCTGAGGTATCGGAGTGTCTGTGATAAAGTCAAAGGGGCCGGGGGATTCTATAGCCCTGTATTAAAGGAGGTTAAGCCGCCTGTTCGGTTTAATGCGACACGAGTGTTTTCTCCCTTTGGAAGGATCCCCTCTCAGGTGGAGCTGATAGCCGGACCGCGGCCCTTGGAGTAGACCTGACTAAGCTGCCTGTTTGTGAAATCGGCATCTCATCTGAGGAATCGTATTTATAAACTAAACTGAAATTAAAATCCCTCAGTCGTATTAAACATATCTTGTTCACCTTGATTTAGTGCCCGAAAGATAAAAACGATATCCTCGAAATTTGTAGCGACGTCGCTTAGTCTGATCCTATCACTGGCTATCGGTATGTTGCTAGATATAACGGGGTATATTGACAGTGATTTTAGTTATTTCTGAGAAGGCACCCATTGCCGTCGAGTTATTGTATATTTTCTTGGCTGTTGAGATGCATTGTCCAGATATGAAACGACCGCTTTGCAGTGTTGCCCTAGGGCCAGGCCTATGGACCTGCAGTCTTTTGGGTCATTGTAAGAGCAGAAGGATACGGTTTTAACTTTGCGCAAGCTTACGTTGCCGTCTCTTTCTCAGGTCTCATCTAACTGATACTATGCTGCCGTAGGTCGTCAGAGAGAAGCTGGTTAGGTTATCTACATGCATCGCTAAATGAGCATCCGCTATGGAGTCATCATTCCGGGAGCGTCTTTCAAGAGGGCTGAGGATAGGAGTATTGCCCATAGCTCACTTCTATCATTATTTGTAATGTTGCGTGTATGCTACGCCAAATCATTCATGCCCACAAGTATCTGTTTACACGCTGTTTCGAATCTCTCCTCCCGTGGTTAGGTACGTGCGTCCATTGAGAACGCTACAGCCAATCCCGTTTACTTGATTAAACGCTTCCCACACAATTTTGATATAAAACCACGCAGAGTAAATGCAATAACTATATCCCTCTTATGTCACATCACACCTACTCAATTTAAATATAATACGGGATGCCCGTGGAAGCCATGGGCAGCTCTTGAGTCGTGTTGGACACCCCTAATTAGCGTACGCTTTTCGCGACAATCCTGACATCCACTTTTTTCGTTTTCCGTAACATGAAGGAAGATTTTTCTGAAAGCAAACCACGCCGTTTCTCCTTCAGCAACGCAACTAAGCAATCAATCACGCACAATGGTTGAAGTAAGTACAGTCAGTCTACCCCCCATTGAAAGCAATGCTAACACTTCCAGGTCAAACGTACAGTCAGAGTCACCACGGAACAGCACGTGAGAGAAGACATTCCACAACAGCAGGAGGGGTTCCCGATGAGAGAATGGTCCATCACCGTGTCGATGCTAGATCTGAACGGCAAGGAGATTCCTGCCACCATTTTCGACAAGGTCACCTACCACTTACATCCCACCTTTGTCAACCCAACCAGGGCGTTCAAGGAGCCGCCGTTCAGAATCACAGAGGAGGGCTGGGGTGAGTTCGACATGATGATCTCGTTCCACTTTGTGGGCAAGGGCGAACGCAAGTTAAGCCACGACTTGAACTTCTTGAAGGAGAAGTACACCGTCGACCACGTCATCTCCATCCCAACCAAGAATCCCGTCTTGAACAAGCTTCTCTTGGAGAGCGGCCCGGTGCCAGGCTTCAACCCGGACGAGGCCGCCTTGGGTGACAAGAGAAAGGGCGAGATTGCGGCGCCTGCCAAGACCAAGAAATCCAAGACCGCCGCTGTGAAGGGAAACGTCGACTTGGAAAAGTTGGCCAACGGTTTGACCCGTTTAGGCGAGGACGACTTGATTGTGGTGGTGCAAATGGTCACGGATAACAAGACCGCGGACATGAATATCAAAAACGATGTGGATGAGGGTGAGTTTACGATGGATTTGTACACGTTGCCGGACTCGTTGTTGAAGAGTTTATGGGACTATGTTGAAAAACATGCTAAATAAGAGTTTGTATGAGCGCTTGCGCAATTAATGTTTGTTTATTGATGAGTGAAGAGCGTTTCAGGGTCATTGTGATTTCTAGGGATGGGTTAGGATAGGAATCAGGAAAACGCTAGGCATACGGAGCATAAGGGTATTCGGAGGGGGTGCTCCGGGAGGGAGTCCACGGAAGGATTCACCTAAAATTAATCAGTATAATATGTATGCCCTAAAATTATGTCACCCATCGTCCTTAACAGTGCGACGCTTCACGTTAATTTTAGTACTGGGATTTACATCCCCCTTCATCTATCATTTATATACAATCCCTATGCAAAAAACTTTGCGTACTTCTGTTTCTCCTTGTTCTTCTTATTCGTCACCAATGCCTCGGCGTTCTGGTACTCCCGTTCGATTAACGCATCACCTGGAAGCAACTCATTAGCCTTACGCAAGCTCTTGACAGCGTCTTCCACCTTTCCCAACTTAACTTGCGCAGCACCGCCGCGAAAATAGGCTTTGGCCAACTCGGCTGGCGTGGTGGTCAAGATCGCTGGATATTCGTGGTTCAACTCGATGAGGAGCGTCGCGTAGTCGTACGCCGTTTGATAGTCCTGTAGCTGAGTGCAGACCAACGACAAGTTGAGATACAACTTCTTCTTCATCACCAAGTACTTAGCGTTCCACTCAGGCTGGTCTTCACCGGGAATAAACTCGTTCACGTAGCGCAACGCTTTCTTGTACTTGAAAAATGCCTGCTGGGTCTGTTTCTGCTTGAACAATTGGGTTCCCGCTTCCTTGATGATTTCTGCGGCTTGGTAGACCGATTCGCTCGAGTCGGGGTTAATCGTCTCGTCGTCGTCGGGGTACTCCTCGTATATGTCCCCGGCGAGGGTCAGGTTGCTGCAGTTGTACACAGGGAGCGCGTCTCCCTCCCGCCAGTCGCCACAGTCGGTGATAACTACACGTTCTTCCCAGTTAGGGAGGTTGGTCTGAAACGTGCGGACCCTTTCCATGTCTCTCACAACAGACTTTCCGTGGCAAACCTGTCCGAAAACTGTGTGCTTCCCCGTCAAGTGAGGCGCCGGGTAGGTGGTGATGAAGAACTGAGACTTATTGTGGTTAACGTCCCCATCGTTCGCCATAGCCACCAAGAACGAGCGATCGATTGCCTGGGTCAAGTTTTCGCTCTCAAAGTTCTCTCCGCTTCGGAAAACGGACTCGCCGCCCATCCCCGCGTATTTGTTCTCGAGGTACTGTTCCTGCGTCGTCACCTCGCGAAGATCCGCAAGGTTCACATCGCCACCCTGACACATGAAGTTTTTGATCACACGGTGGAAGTACGTGTTCTTGTACGTGAGCGGCCCGCCCGAAACGAGCGATGTGTGGTCTCCGCGGCAAATGTGCTGAAAGTTGGCGACGGTGTTTGGCGCGAGCTGCTCGAAGAGCTCAATTACCACACGTCCAAGCGGCAGGTCGCCGATCTGGATATCGAGAAACACCTTCGGGTGGATTTCTTCGAGCTTTAAAGACATTGGGAGGGTGCGTGTATGTGTCGAGGGAAGATCAGACATCCGTAGAGAAATCATCTCATCGGATATCGAGTTGTGCGTATTGTAGAACTTTCAGCACACGTGATATAGCCATTAGCCTGCATATATTCATCCCACGTGACCTCTTCAACATGAACCACAAGTCAAAGTTAAACGGAGTTTGGGCCGGCCACCGCTTCTTTTCCTCACCACATGTTCAGACACCGACTCCCATCTTTCACACGCGGTTACTCCGCGGTGGCGTACACCGACTTACTCAAGAGCGCAAAGCTCAACTGCTCGGAGCTTCTCTCGAAGCACGACCGTTCGTCGTTTGTGCTTGCGCACTACGTGCCCGAGCCCGCGCGCGACTGTTTCCTCGCGTTGCGCGCATTCAACCTCGAAATCCAGAAAATCAACAACGGGGGTAGCAACTCCAAATCGGTGGCCTCACGTGCCAGTAACCAGCTCTCCAACACGCTCGGCTTCACCACTGCCGACATCAAGCTCAAGTTCTGGAGTGATCTCCTCGACCGGATCTTCCAAGATCCACACAACGACAAGGACTCGATTGGTGAACCGATTGCGATTCTTATCCGCGACTGTCTCAGAGAAGAGTTGCCTCTAGACATCTCACACTTCCAGACATTCTTGCAGACAAAGAAACACAACTTGCGCTCCAACGGGTTCAAAACGACGGATGAAATCTGTTCCTACGGCGAGGGAACCACGTCCCAACTCAATTACTTGTTACAGGCTGCGTTGCTAGCGCCGCATATCTCGCCATCGGCCATCCACTTGCTTGAGTACTCGACGGGGTTGCAGAGCAAGCTCTCGGACATTGCAGCCCATTTGGGCCAGGCCACAGCGATTGGTAGCATGATCATCGGGACCGGCTACTACGCTGCCATGCGCAACCAGGTCACCTTGCCCGTGGACGCGATGACCCAGAGCGACTTGTCCCAGGAGCACGTGCTCAGGTTGTTCCAGGGTCACTTAACGAAGGAGAAACAGCCAGAAGACTATGTTTCAGTGCGGGAAAAGTTGAAGGAGGTGGTGTACCAGACCGCGATTATCGCTAATGACCATTTACTCACGGCCAACACCAAATTGGCCGATGTCAAGGAGGAGATCAGGGCGATTGTGGAGGAGAATAAGGGCGACAAAGTGTTACAGAACGGGTGGAAAAGATGGAGCGGCGGTATTCCTGACGCGTTGTATCTGCCGTTCATGATCGGCATTCCCACCAAGTTGTACTTGGAGAGGTTGGAGAAGCAGGGCTTTGATTTGTTGAGCCCGAAGCTCCAGACCAAGGAGTGGAAGTTGGCGTGGAGAAGTTACCGAAACTATGCCAAGAGAGTTATTTAAGCGAGTGCTATGTCCCGAGCTAAGAACGAAGACTAGCAAGTCTGGAGATTAGTTTACATGTATATAGTCAAATACGGGTGTATATCTGAGGCTTTGTAGGGCCAGGTCATATTCGTGCTCCAAGAGATCCATCGTGGTATAGGATATCTCTGGAGACGGGGGGCGGTGAGCTACGAATCCAGGTGTCATAAGACAGGGTTAGATTATTCTCAGTCATTTAATTACAAGTATACATGTATATTGAGGGATAAATTCTCAAGGGAAAGTATAAGCAGTATCATTTACTATTTCTACACATACTCGCTGGTTGAAAATTATGCCTGAAAGGAAAGTTTAAAGTACCATGGCCGTAAGTTTCGATGGTTTATTTTTACCTCTACGTTTTAACGTTGGAAAAATATCATTCTCAAAAGCTCCATACCAAAAGGACGGTGCTGGTAAAATGGTACATGTGCCTTCGCCCGTACTCCCCTCTGCTCCGTGCCGGTCATCCTGCAATGGGCAATTTTTCAGCCTCCACTCTTGTGCGGTGGTGGCCACGAGTGATCTGTTGCTGTGACATTATTCTAATCGGCGGTTTGTTATCGGAAAGTTTTTTTTTTTGGAAACCCCTTTTATCCCTCATTCAATCGTCGTTGTTTCCCACCCCAGCACATCGAAAAGTCCCTGCCCAGCATTCCAGTCACCTCACTAGCCCAGTTCTTGTATCGTGTTTATCCAAAGTCCTAATCTAATCAAAAGCAGTACCACATCGCTCATATTGGACCAAATCAACACAAGCCACTGGATCTATAGGACTGATATCAAGCTGCAATCGGACTATTTTCATCTCTCCGATCAATACCTTGTTCAATCCTCCCAGATCTAATCATCTACCATTCGACCAGTCCCTCCAATCGCTAGCATTCCCTTCATTTCGCCTATCCAGGCCTTTGCATGTCACTTATCTTTTAAAGAAGTACTATATATCATGACTATCGCTCGCACAAATACCCCAGGGAAATCGGTCCCTGGAAAGACAACCCCGGGAATAGCGGCACCCGCGTCCACGCCTGCTTCCGCGTTTCCGCGCGCGGCGTTCGGACCGTGCTCACACCTCACGCAGGTTCTCGGCACCGCAACGGTGCGCACGCAGTTTCTTAAACAGTATGCGCTTGGCGTGCGAGTCGCAAGGTTTGTTACGCGTGGTGCAGATGCGACCACTCTGGACCACGCACTCCAGGCCGCGCGCGCGGCGACGCTCAAGTGTCACGAGTGCGCACTGGCCACGACACTCCTCTTTCTCTGTCTCCAGTGCTCCTACATCGGTTGTGCCGCACACTTCCCCCGCCACACAGACACTTCGGGGCACGTGTTTGCGGTGGACATCCTGACGGGGTTTCTCAAGTGCTTCAAGTGCGGCGACTTCATCGGCGCGCACGACCTCGACGCAAACGCCCATGACGACACTAACTGGATTGTGGAGCACTCACGCCTACCATCCTATAAGGCCACCACGGGTCTTCGTGGGATGGTCAATATGGGTGCGACGTGCTTCATCTCCTCGGTACTTCAGACCCTCATCCATAACCCTTACGTGCGCAACCACTTTCTTGCGGGCAGCCATGCGGACTGCTGCGTGGAAAACTGCATCACATGCTGCGTGGATGAAATCTTTACCGAGTTTTATTCCAAGTCTGAGGTCAACGGCTATGGGCCTACGCGGTTGTTGACAGTTGCGTGGAAAACCAAGCGTGCGCTAGCGGGCTACAGCGAGCAGGACGCGCACGAGTTCTGGCAGTTCATCGTGGATGAAATACACCGCGCACGTGTTCGTGACCACGCAAAAGGCGCGCACGGCGAGGTCTGCGATTGCATCACTCATTCCACGTTCCGTGGTGAGCTCCAAAGCACCACCACGTGCGGGTCGTGTGGGGCGAGCACCGTGACGGTCGACCCCATGCTCGACCTCTCACTCGAGATTCCCGCATCGCGTGCGCCCACACTTGCGTCGTGCCTTGATAAGTTCACCGCGGAAGAGCATTTGGATGTCCAGTACCCGTGCTCGCGTTGCGGCGAACGCGCACGCGCGATTTCAAAGCGGCTCCGCGTGCAGACGCTCCCGCGAGTGTTCGGCGTACAGCTCAAGCGCTTCGAGCACAACGGCGCGTCTACCAAAATTGAAACCCATGTCGCATTTCCATTGTTTGTTGACTTGGCACCGTACACGCTTGCGGGAGAGACCGCGACGTACGAGCTTTTCGCCCTTGTAGTTCATATCGGGAGTGTGCTGACGGGGCACTATATCAGTGTGATCAAAAGCCAGGGCCAATGGTTCCGATTGGATGATTCGATGGTGGCGTTGGTGACCGAGAAGGAGGTTTTGCTGATGAAGGCGTATTTGTTGTTCTATGCTGTACACGTGGTATAACGAGTGTGAGCTTAACAAAAACTTGTGCGAGCTTAGCCGCTCCAAGTTATATTGGATATATATCTTAGGGGTGCCTTCCTTTACCATATAATTGCATGTCTGTGGCCCTCTGCTATAAGTTACGTCTGTAGAGACTTGGTTCGTAATAGATTCACAAAAAAAAAATATATATATATAGAGAATACTCGCGTAGCTGCCTATAGCTTGCACAGTGCCAAAATATGAGTTATGTAAATCACTCCTGGTAGTTATAACTATCCTAAGACAAGTAATTTCACCTTGAGATTCATAGGAATAGGACCAATAATGGCACTGGCGTCATTAATCATAGAAATCATCTTCGCTATCCACGTCGCTCCCCTTCCCTCTGAGCGACTTCTTCTGGAACCGCATCCTGTACCCCTCCTGCTCGTCCTCATCCTCCTGGTTCATCACCAATCTCGAGTCCGAACTCTTCACGGCCTCCACATCGACCAACACCTTCTCCACGTCTCTCAACGTAGTGGCGTTACCCCCAAGTTGTGTCAACGTGATGTACTGCTTTACCACATCCCCATTGCGGTACACCAACCACGTCGGACAGTTGGCTTCAGGATAATTCTCAACCGCACGGTTCGCGGCAATATCACAAAACTTGAGTTCCGGATACTTACGCGCGAGCTGCTCCTGCAACGCACCGAGCACACGCGACTGCAAGCTCACCAGTGCGGACATGTGACAGAATACAAACCCCGCACGCGATGCTTCCGTGATCTCGCGCCCGTAGTCGGGCTTTGCAACGGGCACCACCGCGCCAAACGCCGAACGCGACTGGAGCTCGGCGATTTCCTGCATGCGCTTGTGCTTGTAGAAGTTGAGAAACTCCTCATCTTCCTCATCTTCGAGCTCCGCGAGTTCATCGAGCTCCTTGTCCTCTAACCGGTTCTCGTGCTGCCGCTGCACCGCTGCCGCCAACGCCTCCTCGAGCTCCGCTGTCGGTGACGGCGCACGCTGCGGGATGATTCCCTTTGCACGGAGAATATCGTTCCATTCCGTATCTTCAGACTCATCGATTTCAACGGGAATCGGAATGTCTGGAATGTTCATGGTGTGTGACTGTAGTTGAGGGTGTAGCTCGAGCACATCTCTGTGTCGACATTTATGACTGAAATATCCGGCATTATCCTGCTCATTGTGAACCGAGTCCATCGTGCGGCTCTACCGCAGCCCTCCTGGAAACAAAGGAGGGATATGTCGCCGAGGTAGAGCTTGATAACTTTCAGAAATCGTCTTGCTAGTTATCACTTGAGGGTTTCCGTTAAAAATTTCCTCGTTTGAAGTAATAAAGAATATACAGCAGGGTTGGCAAGGTGAGACGGTGGCAAAGGCTAACACTGAACAACTAGAGTTTAATTTTTGTAGTTTACATTGTCACGGTCTTTAAGCAAAATAAATAAGAGCCATATATACCCCTGGTAGGAAAACATTGTTATCCACCATAGCGTGAACTGGACCGATTATTTATCGGATATATTTGAGAAAGCGCTTACCCCGTCAAGTATTCCATGGTTGAATTCTCGACAAAATCTAAATAAAGCCATCGAAGGGAGTATCAATAGGTGTAAGGTCATACACATTTGTAATCGGTTTCTATCTAAAATATAAGACGTAAATATCCGTGTACCACGCTAGAATTGATAATATTATTCTCTTTTGGTGCAGCCACCCCATAGTCTCCTCAAGTCCTGCATATAGCCCATCAACATGAACCGTAACGCGCAGAACGCGTTTAAGAGTCTCCGTTGACGCTGATTCGGCTTGTGCTGATTCGGTGTGCACTGATCTTAGAACATCTCGCTGCTGCCTTGTCCCATGTCCGACGAACTCAATCTCACATACTACCCTCTCCACGAATCTCTCGCATCGGAGTTTGACAAAATCCGTGTGGGAACAAGCACTGCGCACAACCTCAAACAGGAGATGGAGGACCTCCTCCGCTACTCCATGCTGTTCCTCGAGACGATAGCTACAGACGCGATGGGTACCAGTCTGCAGGACGGACCGCTGGGCGAAGAGCTTCTCAAACAGGCTAGTGAGATGCTCGTATCGATGCAGACCACACAGGACGCCCAGAACAGCATGTTTGCAGCAGTCAGCCAGACCAAGGCCACATTCCGCAACACAACCCGTGAGGAGCCGCCGTTACAGTTGGAGTACCTCCAGCACTACCAGAACATCCCCTTGGACGAAACCCATCGCTCACTAACACAGATGCTCGACGACCTGCTAGCACAGCAGCCGGCGCCCCAGCGCAGCGCCGCACTCGAGGAGGACATCCATTTCTTGAATAATGCCGCGTTTGTGATCCAACACCCGCTTGAACCACTTCCAGAGACCGAGGAAGACGAAGACGACCTTGCGATGGCCGGTGGGAAGGTGGACTTGTACGACCCGTTGTTACGTAAGTTGTTTGTGGACCCGTACTACTCCAAAAAGTGCCGCCACGTATTTGAAAAAGGGCCGGTACATGAGTTGATGCGCCAGGAACATAGCAGGGAGATTGACTGTCCAACGATGGGGTGTGGGATGCGCATTTCGGCCAAGGACTTGGTGCCCGACAAGTTGATGAAGTTGCGGGTTCTCGCGTACAACCAGCAGCAGAATGCGAGCAAAGATGCCGAGGAAATGGTGAAGTTGTAGGAGGTGAAGTTGTATAGGTGTTAATGCGTACCAAGGCGGTGGAATTAAGAGCGGATTTGAATTGAAAGTTGGCTGTGTGCAGATTAGAGTGTAGTTAACCAGGTTTGTTACGAGAAAGGCACTGTCCGATAGGTTTAGAGACGGGATTTGACCAAGGAGAGGCGTTTAGGATGGAAACCAGCCTGGGTAAAAAAGGGGGTTGGAACCAACGTTCATTCCGCCATGCATTCGGTCTCATGGTAAGAGTTATATGTTGCAAGATTGAAGGATATTAATGTGGCTAAATTTCATATGCAAGGGCATAAGCTTCCGCCGAGATAGTATATTCTGATAGACAGGACTAACCATATCATTTCAGCGGATTTACCTCGACTGTCATATAAAGGTCGTCGAAAGGATTAAATACATACCGGCTTTCAAGTCCTTGCGGATATCTGGTTTATTGACTATTTCAGAGTTATAACCTTTCTCAACCAAATTGCTTGCTTCTTGGATATTGTTTTTACAGACACCTCCAACGAGTATACCCGTACAAGCCTAGCCAATTACTCGATAAATGGAGAATTTTCCCCTATTCTTGATGCTTCTTTCCAGCCCTCATACAGTAAAATCACCCTCCTCATACATCTTTTCTACAGCGTCATGAAAGCGTCTTCGGGCCTCCAACCGCTTCGTCTTGAGGGAAGGTGTCAACAACCCGTTTCCTATAGTGAACCCAAAGTTTTCACCCGTATTTCTCTCGCCAGTTTCGGACGTGTGGTTGAAAAATAGCCAGACGTTCCGCACACGCTCCATCTCATTCAACGCTGTAGCAGCACCAGCAACGTTTTTGTTCATGTGCAGCAAAATGACTTTTCGTAACTCAATGTTTGCGTTCAATTCCATCAGGTTGGTTTCATCCATAAAACGAATCGCAGGAAACTTTTTGGACAGGGAGGACTGCAACAACTCCAAGCACGCGTTCTCTTTGAGGACAATGATGGCCACCAAGAACGATCGCAATGAGTCACCATACACATATGTCTGTGAGGTAAATTGGGAGTTGGCTTGCAAGTAGACGTTTTCCACCTTTTCAGGAGAGATGTACTCTCCGTCAGAAAGCTTGAAAATGTTCTTGGCGCGGTCGATGATCTTGACGCGTCCATTTGCATCCATGTTGGCAATGTCCCCTGTTTTGAACCACCCGTCTTCTGCAAAAGCTTCTTGGGTTTTTTCGGGATCTTTATAGTATCCTCTCATAATTTGGGGGCCGCGAAGATATAATTCTCCCGATTGGTTCTTTTTCCAGGTATATTCCATCTCTGGTACGTCCTGGAGTTTGATTTCAGTTGTGATGGTTACAAACCCCGAGCTTTCCGGGTACGAGTTATCCCCCGGAAGCAGGGCCGTAACAGGGCCATAGGACTCAGTCAAGCCATAGCCTTGAAGCACCTCGGTGTTGAGAAGATAGCGTAGTTTTTGAATGGCGTCGGGAAGCATAGGCGCCGACCCGGTGGCTAACAACTGTATGTTATCCAACCCCAACTCCGCCTTAATCCTTTGGGTAAACCGGCGATCGTACAACCAGTGGTTTGTAACGTGATTTCCAGAACTAAACTTCTGTTCCTTATATGCGATACACCTCTTGTGGAGAACTTTGAGCGCTATGTTCAGGGATTCGAGTTTGGTGGAAATTCCCGCTTCTATTCTATTGAAGATTCGCGGTACACCCGCCATATGTGTAGGCTTTATCAAGGAAATGTCTTGGAGTATCTGTTTGCTGTCATTGGGCACCGACGGGAGATAAACCGTGCCCCCAAAGCTAAACTCAAAGTGGATCACCTGCCTCTGGATAATATGGGCTAAGGGTAAATAGCACAAGGATCTGTATTGACGTATACGGGTGTCAGGCTTGGGAGTAACCGTATAAAGAGACGTAATCCCTGCCACCGCATTGCCGTGTGTTAACTCTACCCCCTTAGGTCTGCCCAGTGTCCCGGAAGTGAAGGATATGGTGTGTATCGAGGCAGCAGTTGGGGGTATGTGTGCTGCTGGCTTTCTGGCTCCAATAGCGGTCACCTCGGCAAAGGTTATCAACCTCACCCCCCATTTCTTCGCCCGCTCTCTCGTTTTTGGGTCAATCAGCAGTAACAGTTCTATCTCGGTGATGATAATTACCTTCACACCATTGAGGTGGTTGTTCCGCAAGATATCCACAATACAGGTAACCTGTGCAGGAGACACCAAAACGGCCCGTGTCTTGGTGAGCTCCAAGATGAAAACAATAGACTCCGGGTCCAACGTGTCATACAACGGAGTTGTCGGGATGGAGTAGGCGATGCAGCTCAAGTCAGCAATAATCCACTCGAAGCAGTTAGGGGCATATATGGCTAACACGAACGGAGTTCTAATCAGACCGCTCTCAGCCAAATCAGTGTCAAGCAAACATTCTAGACCAGAGCCAAACCAATCCCTGATCCTCCCAACCTCTAAAAAAGTCTTAAGGCGGTACGTTTGCTCTTGAGGACTCCTAACGGCAAGACAGTGGTTTGAGGGAAACAACGCTATAGCACTGTTGAAAAAATCGTAGAGGGTTGTTATTTTGGGATGAATGGAGGTGGCCAAGCCCATGCTGCGGCTGAACTTGTTTCTAAACACAGGGGAGCCGTCCGCGCGGGCGGTATTAGGTACTGCAAAGCAGCCTGCAATCGATTCGGGATTCAATGGCAACATGGCCAAGACTGATTGCATGGAACTTTCGTAAGAGGAAGCTGCGGATATTAGAGGGTGTGCCTCTAAATGTGAGGGTTCTGGGAGTGATGCCGGCATCAAACTTTGAGTAAAACGGATTCTAAGAGGAAAGGAAATTAGTTTCTAGTGTATAACTGGGGGGACGAAAAATGTGAGTTTGGTAAACTTGGAAACAGGACAGATATAAAGGTTTTGTAGAACCTATCCGTGTTGCCCAGTGAACTTTTTCGGAGATGTGGAGAATCATTGATGCTTGTTTGAGAGTGAGGCGTCTGATGCGGCTCAAGATGCATCCCCTGAGATGCAAATGGGTGGTGTCGGTTCAAAATCTTTGGTTGTTAAAGATTAATTAGTAGCCACCAGTCTTTTATTTCGTTGTTCTGGAGGGAACCTGCTCCGGTTTGTGTTGGTTTCCGGTGTAAATATAAATGGCACGAGTGATGGTACGGGTGCTGGCATGGTTGTAGTCAACCCTGAAGCTTCTGTCCTGCAAGCCTTGCATATACCTCCGCTCGTATAAGTTCCAGCTGTCCACATACTAGTCTCAGGCGTCGATCCGCCTCTCGCACTCAGGGCCCCTATCCTCAGTAACCGGCATCTTAAAATGTAGCAGATAAGCGCGTACAATAGGTTTAGCGTACTGTGGCACTTTTTGGTATAGATTTGATTGGATGGGGCGGGGAGTGCACAGAAGTCATTTTATTTCAGCCCTAAACTATAAAGTTGCCTTGGCAAGCGCCTTCTTATTTAAGTATCAATAAGCATTTTTTTTCATGTAGGTAGAGAAATAGTCTTGGGACTTGTGGGGGCGGCTTATCTTACATACGATGGGGAATATGTGAGCAGGCTTGGAACTGCTTAGTGCTGGGCTTACCGAGCATCTTTGTGTATCGCTTTGCTTATAACAATTGGAGATCGAGATTAATTTTTAGTTTCTTGTGTACAGCATAACTGGCAATAATATATTTGTTGGCTCAACCCAGGGCAACCCTTGTTACGATGTCGCGTAAGGGAACGTTGACGGGCTGTTGCACCCACGGTATTAACACTGTTTCCGGACAAGTTGCGCCAGTGTAAATGCATAGCACAAATAAATCTTTGAAGGTTAAGGGAGCAAAGGTAGGCTGTTCTAGATAACTGGTGGAGGGGGGCATAGATATATGTTACTAAATCACGAAAATTCGTCATTGGGTTAGCTGCCAGGGTAAACATGCACCATAAACATTTGCAGGTTAGATATGCCACAGGAGGGGTTTTCATTAGCGCTGTGTTGGGGTCTTGGTCAAACTAGGTACATGCAAGACTGAACAGCAAACAGCCTAAATTGACTCTCCGGATTCGCATTTTGGCTCCGCTATAGATGTGTCAGCCGCCAAGCACGATAAGAGTATTGTTGGGGGGTATAACTAGTTTGAACCAAATTCTGAATTTTGGAGGAACCACCACCAGTTTCTATCAATTCTAACTGATATCAATATTGGTTAAGGAGTTTACGACCGTCTTGTTAATCCTAATAATGACTCTGAACCTATCATGTTTGTCGCCCCGTGGACTGCCCTATTGTATACGTCTAGGCGGTCTGTAACAGATACATAGGAAGCAGAGCTAGTCTGTTTACATCATAACCTTCACTATAGTATCTACATCTCCTCTTTCATCCTATCTCGTTACAAATACTGCTTCAATTTCAGTTCATATTCACGTTTTTAACTATATCATGGTATACTCCACGTGTTTGGAAGAATGGCACACCCAACCCATCCAGCCATAACCTGCGCCGCATACTTCAACCTTTGGTCACGTGCACACCAACCGCTTTTCTTTAACTGCCAACATATACCGCACGATTTGCTGCCGCCAACCGAGGCTCATCATGCTAAAAAATCTCTCGGGATACCGGAGTTTGATTACCCATTCATTAATAGCCCATATTTATCCCAAACTTCTCTTTCCCCTCCATGTTCTCTCGAACGCTCATCTCCTTCAGGACCGTGCTGGGCCGCCGCCAGGTCTCGTTCAGCCTACCGCCCACCATCAACCAGCTCTTCATGAACCCACCGCCTGCCAACACCGAGATCACGACCCAGGGGTTGGTCAAGGCCATCCGTGTGTTTAAAAAGGTGGCGTTTATCGACATTTCCGATGGCCTGAACCACCATATGCTCAACGTAGTGATACCCGATCCGTCGCTCCTCGCGAACAGCGCGCTAGAACTCAAGATCGGCCAGAACATCCGCGTCTGCGGAACCTGGACCGAGTGTCTCAAAGGCTCGCAGTCACACGAGCTCCGCCTCAATGCGGTAGATGAAAAGGTGGCTATTTTGGGCGATGTGCCGGCCGACTACCCGCTCCAAAAGAAGTTCCACTCATCCGCGTACCTCCGCAAGGAACTCCCAACGTTGCGCTTCAAGACGAACAAGCTCTCGTCAGTGCTCCGGTTCCGATCGCTTGTAGAGTCGGAGCTTGGGGCTTTCTTTGCGTCGCACGATTTTGTCAAGACGCATCCACCGTTGATCACCAGCTCCGACTGTGAGGGTGCCGGTGAGCTCTTCCAGGTGGAGAGAGCTGCCGCAAAGGGCAAGTTCTTTGGTAAAAACGCCTACTTGACTGTGTCCACGCAGTTGCACCTCGAGGCGATCTGTATGGCGCTTAACCGCGTGTGGACGTTGTCGCCGTGCTTCCGCGCCGAAACCTCTAACACCACGCGCCACTTGAGTGAGTTCTGGATGTTAGAGGCGGAAGTTTCATACGTGGATAGTGTGCACCAGGTGACAGCTTTGGCTGAGGCTATGATCAAGCACGTGGTGCGCCAATTGCAGCAGGACGGCCCGGGGGGCGTTGCGGACTTGGAAAAGTCGCGATTTAGCATGGAGGAGATTGCGGTGATGAAGCACAGATGGGAGACGCTTCTTGCTGGTGACTGGCCATCCGTCACCTACACCGAAGCGGTGACAATTTTGGCGAAGCAGCACGAGCTGGTGCCGTTCATGTACCGGCCAATGTGGGGCGAGTCCTTACAAACAGAGCATGAGAAGTGGCTCGCGGGGGAACACTTTGCGAGACCAGTATTTGTCACCGACTATCCCAAGGCGATGAAGCCGTTCTACATGAAGATCAACGACGCGTCGTTGCCGGAAGCGCAGCAGACCGTGGGCTGCTTTGACTTGCTCGTACCTGATGTCGGGGAATTGATTGGGGGCTCCATGAGAGAGCACGACTACAGGAAGTTGCAGACGGAGATCATGCGGCTCGGGATGAAGCCAGAGGAAGTGCAATGGTATGCAGATTTGAGAACCTACGGGACGGTTCCCCACGGCGGGTTCGGCATGGGGTTTGAGCGCTTGTTGTGCTACCTTGCCAACATAGAGAACATCAGGGACGTGATTCCGTTCCCTAGGGCCGCCGAAAGCTGTGTGTGTTAGGTCTGGATCCCTATTATGATTAGCCCCAGGACAAAAAGAACGCTGTATATATTTAGTTCAATACCGTCCATTCCAAAATGTCAGCGTAAGACCTCAATGCAGTTATGTCACGGATGGGTCTAATGATTACCCGGAGATACATTTAGCGAGATATTCTGATTGAATTAATTGGAATGGTCACTAAATATAACCTACAGATAATAGCTGGCCGTTGCATTAGGATATTGCTCAACTCTCTGTAGAAGGGTATCGGTTTATACCTCAAGTAGAACACCGATCAGGGTATGGGCTAAGATCTGAATCAGCAAGAAGCAAAAGGGCTTCGCCACGCCTCCTGTTGATAAACTGTTACACGAATATAATAGTATATCCAAAGTAAAATATCTCTTTAAAATGTTTCACCTTATTCAACCCTGAGTCTCCTGGATGCAACATACGCGTAAACCGCTTTCCCGCGAATTTATCGCGACAAGTGAGCGAAATAAATATCGATACAAAAATATACACCCACCACAGATATTCCTCATACACAATGGATGCTCTGCTAATCGTCAAGGAGATCGCAGTGTTACAGACTGTCTGGTTTTTAGTTTCATCTTTCTACGAACAGAGCAATTCCGGTCTAGCGCCAACGATATACACCGATGATGAGGTCTTGCACATGGTTAATTACAACCATCTTTTAAAGCTCCACTCCCTCACGCTTCTGTCGCAAGACATCCAGCGTATCTTGAAATCCCGTTTGAAGATGGAGTGGCCTCGGGAAACCGCCATACTCGCACACATAACCTCTGACGAGGCCAGCCTCCGCACGACATTGGACGAGCTAAAAGAGCTCGTCTCGTCGAGAGTGCACAACTTGGCCCTAGATCTTAAAGCGTATGATGAGAAAACGGAACCACTGGAGATTGAGGGTGCAATGGATACTGGATCGCCAGAAGAGCACTTTGTGGATAGCGAGAGTGTTTTGGTACCCGAAGAGTCGGAACCGCTCACACCTGAGCCGCTATCGCCGGTGTTGGAGGCCAGTCAGAGCGATGTGCTTTCCGAGACACACATGCCGGTGGAATTTGCCGAGTCCGTGACCAGCCCACTTGCAGATCCTGAGACAAAAAGGGAGGAAGCGAAGGTAGACGAGGAGGAAGGTGAGGAAGAGGAAGATGAGAAGGATGGCGAGGAGGATAAAGCAAAAGTGGATGAAGTGGCAGAGGATGAAGTAGCGGAAGACGAAGAAATAGGGAGAAATGAGGAAGGTGAAATCCAAAATGAAGCCGAGGCTATGGAGGACATAGAAATCAAGGGTGAAGAGATCACTGTTCCTGTTATCAATGAAACCATATCTGAAGCCACAGAAAATATTCTAGATGGGGAAACCCAAGTTGAGGTGAAGGAAGAGGCGAATAATACCGAAAAATCAAAGCCTGTGGGACTCGTTGACGAGCACAAATCTGAAGCTGAGATAGAGACTGGTTCCCAGGAAACCATTCCAAACAGCGTTGAAGACTCCCAGGACGTAAAAGAAGAACTTGATGACAGAAAAGAAAGGGTCACCTTCGAAGCGGATACCCCTGAGGAGGCCACTACTGCCTCTCAGTTCAACGCTAGAAAGCGCAAGTCAATGACTCCGCCGGCGCAATCGAACAAGCGGTTCCAGTCGATGGTCAACCAGCTTATCACAGACATCTCTGGTAACAAGTACGCCACCATGTTCCTACAGCCTGTGAGCGAGAACGATGCGCCGGACTACTACTCGCTTATTCGCAGTCCCATTGACTTGAAGATTTTGAAGCAAATGGTCAAGAAGCAGGAGATTACCAACTTTGTGGAGTTCGAGCGGAGTCTAAGGCTCATGTTTGCAAATGCAATCATGTACAACCATGAGGACACCGAAACGTATCTGTGGACTCTCCAGATGATCAAAGACGTCGACATGATGTTGAACTTGTTCAAGAGCGCACAACGTGATGGCTAGCGCTGTTAAGGCGACCCATTCTATTAAAGATGTACACGAATCTAAGGTAATGCTAAATGTAAGCAAAAGCTCACTTCGGTTTTAGGCCAATCGTTTGGTTAAACCAGACATCAAAGGGTACACAAGTTTAGGTATGTAGCCGGTCCTCCAGTTAGATGCTAGGCCCCGGGGACCCTCTTCCACTACACCAGCGCTTCTACACCAAAATAAACATAGTCTCTATTCGGGACATAAACATGGAATCAAAAGAATATATACAGGTCTAATGAACCGTCAGAAAGCCTTTCCTTTTACCAGTAAAGGGCGACACAGGGTGTCTTAGCGCTGCATCTGCTGGGTCAAGGCGGCATTTTGTTCCTGGAAACGCTGGCCAACACGCTCAGAGTGCTTCAAGAACTTCTCAGCGCATCTCATGATACAGGTGTCTTCCTTGGTGGTCAACTTGTTGGAGGTGAAATCGTTGACACAGTCGGTGAAGCACTTCTCGACCAAGTTGGAGTATAATCTCATAAAGTCCTTCATCTGCTTCTGCTCAACAATCTGTTGAAATTCTTGCTGTTCCTTGGCGTTTAATTGGTCCATTTTGCGTTTATTGAGATGGAGCTATGGATGAATTGTTACAGCGTTGGATTCTTATATAAATGAGTTGCCTTCTGATTGTCGGCATGAAAAACTGGTAAAATATCCTGCATTTATTCCTTGAAAGTTTTCTTTCTTTTTTCTTCGCTAGGTCTTATTTTTCACGTTTAATCCGACTCTTCCAATTATTAGCGCTGGTGTCCTCCCAGTACTGATAACAAAATGGTCAATACGCAAAGCTACACTCAGAGAGCCGCGGCACACAGCTCCCAGGTTGCCGCGAAGTTGCTCACCTTGATGGAGACCAAGAAAACCAACTTGTGTGCATCGGTGGACGTCAACACCACCGCCGAGTTTTTGACATTGGTTGACCAGTTGGGACCGTACATCTGTCTTGTCAAGACCCACATCGACATCATCGACGACTTTTCGTTTGAGGCCACCATCGAGCCGTTGTTGGCCTTGGCTGCTAAGCACAACTTCATGATCTTCGAAGACAGAAAGTTCGCAGACATTGGCAACACCGTCAAGCACCAGTACTCTGGCGGGGTCTACAAAATTGCCCAGTGGTCCGATATCACTAACGCCCACGGGATTACCGGCGCGGGCATCGTCCAGGGCTTGAAGCAGGCCGCCCAGGAAACCACTTCCGAGCCTAGAGGCTTGTTGATGTTGGCTGAGTTGTCCTCAAAGGGCTCCTTGGCCTACGGGGAATACACCGAAAAGACCATCGAGATTGCCAAGTCCGACAAGGAGTTCTGTATTGGGTTTATCGCCCAGAGAGATATGGGCGGTAGTGCTGATGGTTTCGACTGGCTCGTTATGACCCCGGGTGTCGGCTTGGACGACAAGGGTGACGCCTTGGGCCAGCAGTACAGACCGGTCGATGAGGTCGTCTCCACTGGTACCGATGTCATTATTGTGGGCAGAGGTTTGTTCGGCAAGGGTCGTGACCCTAAGGTCGAGGGTGAAAGATACAGACAAGCTGGGTGGAACGCCTACTTGAAGAAGACTGGGCAGCTTTAGAAATGTACGCTTAAGTAGGTTTCACGCAAAGTTGTAACGAAGATGTGTAGGACAGATAAGCCGTGTGTAGGATCTTCAGTGTAAGTCGTGAACAGTGCGTGTAGGGGCTACCTTCTATCGAGTGATAATATAAAGTCAATTCTGACACTCCTAGTCAAAATACTACCTTCAGAAAAGGGAGTAGTGCCGAGTCTGGGGTAAAGCTTCCTAATCGGTAATACAAGAACGGGGTATTCTGAGGATTGAAGAATGTCCTAATCCTAGCAGATAGCTTTACCTGTACTATAGGACTTGTCGGTTCTAGGAGCCGGTAGTCCTTACGGGTTAAGTCTCTTCCAAAAGAGTTGGATTAATCCCGGAAAAACTATTTGATGAGAATACTACATCTGCAGCTGGTCGTTGATGTTAACTGGAAACATCTGTAAATGTACAAGGTTGTGGAATGATATACATGATGGGTCTATATACATGATGGGTCTATGGCTCAAGGGAGTCTTCCAACTCGTCGGCTAAACGCGTCCGTAAAATCTCAAACACCAAGAGACACACACTGGTCGTGGGGATCATCGTCAAGGCGTTGTAGGCAAACCCACGGTAGCCCCACTGGAACCAACTCAACTTTGACCTGCTCTTCGCCTTATCTACGTGGATGATAGTATCAAGGTACGACTGGTAGTACAACTTGATCTTGGGATTTTTGAAGTAGTCGATAAATGGCTGGAGCTTGGCGGAAATAGGGTGCTTGGTGGAAGGGTCGACAGCAGGCGGTGCGGGTGGGGCTGGTTTGGCTTGTTGGGCTGCGATGTCCAAGTACTCCAATCTCTTCAAGTGGATGTTCTGAACCTTGGTCAACGGATACTGAATCGCCAAGAGGACAAAAGCAGCACTGGCCCCGGCAAGCAAAATAAAGGTGGTTTGCAAAAACTTGTGGTTGCGGTTGATCTGACGGGAAGATTCAGAGGATGGGGGGTCCCTAAAGAGAATAGTGGCCTTGAGCTTTCGGTACCCATATATCATGTTCACCGTGTTGCAGAAGGCTTGGTTCTTTATGTACTCAAACGTGCTGAAATAAAAGGCAAAACCAACACTCTCTTTCACCATACTCAACCCGTATCCCGCAAAAACACCCGTCACCCCAATCTCCTGGAGCTTTTTTAAGCCGTACTGCCAGTACGTGGTGTTGTGGATACCCCCCGACAAAACCTCCAGCGCGCTGGATCTGGCCTGGATGGCGTCAATAGGCGCAGCCGCTAGTGACTGGGCAAATCCTGCCAAGAAGCCTGCCCGGAACGTGTCCAACGGGCTAGGGTATACCAGGGTGCCGACTGTGTGTTTGTCGCTTAGCGCCTGGAGCGAGCCGAGGTACGTCGTGTATAAGATTACGCCCGTGGCACTGTTGAGAATCAAAGGCGGCATGACATGCTTGGGAATATACAGCCAACCGTGGGCCTTTACAGCACTGGTGAGGATGGCCAACGACGAATGGGTGAAGAAGCGGTAGGGCTTGTCCTTCAAGGAGTCGCGAAACATCAACCTAGTGGTGGCAAGGTAGTCAAATCGCGAGGGTCTGAAGAGCTTGGCGGGTGTACGGAGGTAGAGGGCAGTGATCTGGGTCATGATGGCACGGATACCGGCAGTGGAGGCGCCGACGACTCGGGTGTTTTTGGTCGATAGCGTGGACTGGGCATTTGCATCTTTAGAGTCTCCTGTTAGAGCGTCGAAGGAGTAGTCCTCTATGTTCCTAACATCCATGGTATTGGGGCATGTATGTTTATCGAGTTGGCCTCTGCTATCTTAGCCAAGAGATACAGAGATCTCTCATAGCCGCAGCATTAAAGCTGTACTTTAGGCCTATATGTAAGAATTGTCCGGCACAGTATATTTCGGCCCCGGGATCAAAACAGCGCTGGGAGGCGGGGTTCTGGCGGGACCTGACGAAAGGAAATGGTTATATTTTTTTAAAAATGATATAGGGCTTAGATTTCTAATATGGCAAATTTTTCCGCCTGAAAAAGGTAGATGTGCTACTTTGTTAATACTGTGGTATTGATGCGTAATAAAATTTATTAATGAATATACCAATATATCCATTGGTGCATTTACCTTAGATACGGCACCCGGTACGTATTAACACTAGACAAACGCTATAACTAACTGAATAATACTAAGCTTTATCTGGCATAAAATAAACTGTAAACCATGCTAGTGGGCCTACTTCCTAGTCTATGGACTTTGGCATGTTTTGCCACTGTCATGCAGCCTTCAGAAGCCCTAGTTATAATATTTCTGGGCCTATGAACTTTTTTTCATGGCATCCTGCACCCTTCTGATCAGTATAAAAGGGGCCCGTCCGCCTCCCTGCTTTCTAACGGTTTGGAACTTTCCTTTCTTTGTCGACGTACTTCATAGGATCATTTCTATAGTTTACGTCCCTCTTTGACTCTTC